>NW_018165360.1:540046-541963 GCF_001263595.1 Phalaenopsis equestris
ATACATACATACATACATACATACATACATACATGTATGTATGTATGTATGTATGTATGGATGTATGTATGTATATATATATACACATACATATATGTATGTATGTATGTGTATGTATGTATGTATATATATATATATATATGTTTGTATATGTTTGTATATATATATATATGTGTGTGTGTGTGTGTGTATCCATATAGGTTAGGATGAAAGAAACTAATATGCCCCATTCCTCACTACAATGACAACAGCATATTTATCCATCAACTATGCAAAAAATGTAACAAAACTACAAAAAGGTAAATCAACACTCATATAAGATTGACAGAAACCTATATCTTCAAGATTCACAATAACTAAGCAATTTTAGCTACAGGGAACCAGCGTTATCTAATCATGACTCAGTAACTCATATGTTTAAGCCAATAAATTAATTCATACCAGCAATCTAGCCTCCCAAAAATTTAAAGAAGTAATATTATTCCCCAACGGAAAAGGTTGAATCGCAAAATACAACTTAAAGAAACTCGCATACAAATTTAAGTGGACTAAAATAATGAAAAGAAGCAGCAGGTTGGCAACCAGCATACATTAGCATCAATTGTATCATGAAATTGCATCACTTGCAAGCAAAAATTGTGGCATCTAACGGATTTTTCTAGTACTAAATCTGTAAATACATGCATGCAAGAGAACACTTCAAAATCTAAAAATAAAATCATTTTTTGTCGGCAAGATTCCTGTCGGCAAGATTCCTAACTTTTTGCAAATTAAATGAGATTAAAAAAGGCAGGATACTTTGTGTCACAGCAAGCATCACTATACTAAACGTTTCCATATCCATTAAGCCCAACACACTTCTATGACCAGCCAGCAGTCTACCTTGCTAGGGCTGCGTGATACGCCTAAAAATGTACTATTTTTTATGCTTTATTTTATATTGATATTGTACTTTAAAGGTATGTTTTTTTGTGTCTTTGGTTGTAGGCATATCAAATTGATGAGTTTGGAGTGATTGGAGCAAAAGGAACAAAAATGGACCAAAACGGAGTAAACCGGAGCAAATCGGGACAAATCGGGGCACATTGGAGTCATGGGGACCTAAACCAGACACTTTAGTGCCTGTGCCAGGCACTTAAGTGCCCAAAATGGCGCCTTAGGCGCCACCAGACAAAGAGGAGGGCTCTTAAGCACCCCAAAATCGGTGCTTAGGCGCCAGAGACGGTTTTTAGCATAACTTCTTCAATATACGTCGGATTTGGATGATTTTTAAAGCGTTGCTTCGTGCATCTCTTGGGGAATTCATTGGAATTGATAAAATGGACTTTCTAGAAGAATTTTGGGCGGTTATATGGAGTTTTGAAGAGGCACTTCAGGCACCATTTGGAAGATTCAAAGAATATGGACAGTTTTGAAGAGACACTTAAGCATCTTTTGAAAAATTATAAGAAAAATGCTTGGAAAGACTCTTGAATTAATTATAAGATGAGAAGAAGACTTGGAGAAGAAGAAGAAGGCTTGGGCGTGAGCCCCAAGTGGGGCGGCAAGGTGAGAGAGAAAGAGAGAGTGTGAGAATTTCTTCTTTTCTTTTCACTTTGTTCTTAGAGAGGATTATAAGGAGATTGCTTTTGTTATACAAGGAGAGTTTGATTTACATCAGAAATAAGTATTTTCATTGTATTTTGATTTGAATTTAAAACTTTGTTTGTATGTTTTCAAAGTTTTGTTCAATGAAAAGTTCTTGTTGTTTCTTCATGTTTAGTGAGTAGTTTTCTTTACTCTTCCCTCTTGTAATGAATTAATATGCATGTGTAGGATATATAATTCAGTAGAGTGAGAATATATTGTGATGATTTTACTTTTTTCATTATTTACATGTAAACTTGATCAACTTGCATGTTAAAATCTGTTGTGAGA
>NW_018165360.1:542098-552870 GCF_001263595.1 Phalaenopsis equestris
TAGAGGACTTTAGAGTGACAGGCTAAAGCCCCCTAATTTGGTCTATTGTTTTAGGTTTTGATGTGAGATGTTAGCCTCCAGGTGGAGGGATAAGTGGGAACTCTAGAGTGAGAGCTAGTATCTTCCCTGCCTAGCCCGTCTTCAAAACTATTCAAACTTTAGATTAACCAATGTTCCTTATAACATCTCTAGTAAGAGTAAAGAATATAATTGCTCCTATTTGTCACAATCTCTCTCACCATTTGTTTTACTTTTACACATGTCACTACTTTAATTGCATGAGAAATAGTACTTTTAATATATTTAAAACACCACTTTCTGATTTTCACTAACTGATTTTCACTAAGTATTTTAGTATTTTAATTTAGAAGTAGAGATAGTATTGTAGTGATAATTTTAGGATAAAATCAAAACCAAATTTTTATCAACCTTCCAAGTTAGGACGTGTTATTCTAAACTAGAATTTCTTTTGAAAGTCACTGTGATTAACCTTGATCTTCGTGGGATTGATATTCGGGGCTTAATCAAAAAGCCCTATGTGTTACTTGATAACGATACATATACTTGTGTAGAATCCCTAGAAATACAAAATTTAAAAAGTTAAATTTATATTTCTTGGGATCAAGTTTTCGGTGTCATTACCGAGGATTAAAATCTTCAAGTAGTGGTGTCAACTTCTTAAATTCTACATATAAAAAAAGAATATCAGGATCAAGTTTTTGGCGCCGTTGCCGGGGATCGCAACGGTTGATCTTGACTTTTAGGAGAATTTTAGTTGAAATAATTAGGCTTAGACTTAGAAACTGTAGTGCCGTAAAAAAATTTTTCTTGTGAAAGTTTTTTTTGTATGAAAATGTGATGTGAAAAAAAAAACTATTTATGTGAAAAACAAGGTATTTCTGAAAATTTTTTGTTGTGTTGAATATATTTTTTATTTTATTTATTTAATTGTTAATGTATTTTTTATTGTGTTGTGTATGCGAAACAAATGATCTGTAAGGCTTGTGTCTTATGATCCTGAGTTAGAAAAAAGGAAAAAAAATAAAAAAACAGAAAGAACTTAAAAAACTAGAATTGAAAATGGAAAACATTCAAAATAATAACTTAGAAAATCATCATAAATCATTGAGGGATTCATAAATCATTGACTTAGAAAATAGGGATTATTCATTGAGGGATTATGTAAATTCTACGACAGATGAAATTCACTCAAGTATACAAACCCTTGTCGTAGAAGCTGACTCGTTTGAACTAAATCCAACGATTATCCAACTGGTGCAGAATGACCAGTTTGGGAGAACTCCTTTAGAGAATCTCTATTTACACTTATCAAATTTTCTAGAACTTTGTACTACATTTCGTTATAACGACATATCAGATGATGTTGTTAGATTAAGGCATTTTCCTTTCTCACTAAGAGATAAGGCTAAAATGTGATTATATAAAATGTAAGAGATAAGGCTAAAATGTGATTATACTCATTAGCACCTGACTCTATTAAAAATTGGGAGGTGCTAACTCAGAAATTCCTAGCTAAGTATTTTCCACCTTCAAGAACAATTAAACTTAGAAATAATATTGTCTCATTTTGTCACTATAAAAGGGAATCAATATATGAAGCCTGGAAAAGATTTAAGGAACTCCTAAGAAAGTGTCCATATTATGCTTTGCCCGATTGGTTAATTATTTAAACTTTTTACGATGGGTTAGCAGGATCCTTTAGGTCTATAATTGCCGCTGACGCTGGTGGATCATTAATGTCAAGATCATTTGATGAAGCATATGCTTTAATTGAAGAAATTGCTACAAATGAATTTCAATGACCCTCTGTAAGGATAAATCCTAAAAAGGTAGCCAGTGTTCATGACACAGATGCGATTGCAATTCTTGCATCTAAGGTTGTTATAATATCGAGAAAGTTAGACCAACTTGGAATGAACCAGCCTCAATTCACTTCAATAAGTGAGAAAAGTTCATTAGGAAGTTCATTAGGATGAGAAAAGTTCATTAGGACATATGATTGATTCTAACTTATTATATGAGACTTTAAATACCATAAACAACCCGTATTCTGACTTTTACAACTCAGGTCAGAAGAACCATCCTAATTTTATCTAGTATCATATTATTTGGGGTGGAAACCAAAAATAGGAAAATAATTATGCAAATCCTAATGAAAGTTGGAATAATCAGGGGAACACAAACTATAGTCCTTCATATCCACCAGACCCTAATAATGATCAATTATTTGAGGATAAGAAGATGTCTATAGAAGAAATGGTATTGTAAATGGGAAACCAATTGCTAAACCAGTTGCAAATTCAAAATGCTGCGATTAGAAACATAGAGAATCAACTGGGACAAATTGCTAATTCACTTAGCAATATAACCCAAAGAACACTTCTTAGCAACACTGAGATCAACCCTAAAGAGAAAAATGATGAACAAATAGACGCTGTCCAATTAAAAAGTAGAAGAGAGATAGAGAGTGTGGTTTGAAAAGAGAAAGAAGTGAGAGAAACAAAAGGAACTAAAAGACCTAAAGAACATGTTTATAAGGATCTGGAAAAATTAATATCTCCAACTAAAATCAATTTAAAAATACCACCACCTTCATTTCCTCAAAGGCTTAGACATTATGAGTTGGATAAAAAATTTTCAAAGTTCATGGAAGTACTTAAGAAGTTAACAATAAATATTCCTTTTGCTGAAGCTTTGGAACAAATGCTAAGTTATGCAAATTTTATGAAGGAGATATTAAACAAGAAAGGAAGTTTGGGGATTATGAGACAATTTCACTAAGTGAGGAGTGCAGCACTATACTTCAGAAAAAGCTTCATTAGAAACTTAAAGATTCTTCTAGCTTAACAATTCCTTGTGCAATTGGAGAAAGATTATGTGGAAAAGCTTTATGCGATTTAAGATCGAGCATTAATATGATGTCTCTATCTATATTTAGAAGGTTAGGTTTAGCCAATATTTCTCCCACTACTGCAACCCTTCAGTTAGTTGATCGATTTATCATTTATCCAAAAAGGGTTATAGAAGACGTGCTTGTTAAAGTGGATAAATTTATCTTTCCTATGAACTTTATTGTATTAGATATGGAGGAAGATAACGAAAATCTAATTATTTTGGGGGGACCTTTCTTGTTACTGGACAAGCTATGATATATGCACAAAAAGGAGAGTTGACTATGAATATTAATGACCATGAAACCACTTTTGATATTTTAAAGGCTATGAAGTATTCAGCTGAGAAAAAAGATGATGATTGTTTTTGGGTAGATGAAATTGATTATCTAAGTAAAGGCCATTTCCAAGAAAGTTTTGAGAGCAAGTTAACAGATGAGATCAAAATGAACTTTCATGATGAGTTGAAAATGTTGTTTAAAGAAGACTATATGCATGTTCAGAAGAGGTGTGAAATGATGGACGTTACCGACAATAGTAAAATTTTAATTTCATCTTTTGAAAAATCTCACGAACTTAAGATGAATGTACCCCATACAATTTTAAGGCCTACCTATTTAGGGAATTCATCTACACTACCAGTCTTTATATCTTCAAATTTGACTCAATCACAAGGACCTGAATTGAATGATGAAATCAGTATTGGATCCATCGGGTCGTCGATGTTATACCAAGAGCTTTATGAGAGGCAACCCTTGGTTATCTTTGTTATCTGTTTAGTGTGATTGTTGTTATGTTAGATTGGATATTAGTGAGATGTTGAACTTTGATCCGTATTTGATGTGTAAGAGTGAATTGGATTAATGTTGTGAGGTAATTCCTTCGTCATTACTAGATTTGTATATGATTTTTGGTAGTAGTAGGTTGACGAGTCTGTTACGACTTAGTTCTCAGCAGGAGCTGAGTATGACCTTGAAGCATGTAGAGTTTAGACTTAGACCACTCCATGTCAACTGTTTTACTTCCTTTATCAGACTTTGTCTTCACTGAGTAAGGTCATGAACTTACTTAATGAACAACATCTGGATGAACTGCACTATTTTTATTTATCAGAGTGTGTATACCTTAGACTTAAAGTGACCTTGAAATTGGCAACACATGAGGGAATTCTAGTCCATGGATGATAACCATATAAAGTTTTATAATACACCGACATTATTAGTGTAGTTTCTTCCGTTAGAAATTGAAAGTAAGGAGGGAAATGTGAGTAGAAGGGAGATCAAATTAACCTCAGTCGTTGTTTGTTTATGAATTTGTGAGTCTATGTATTGAAGTTTGTGTGTCTATGTTTGTGAGTCAAGTTGAATGAGTCGTGGGAGATGAAAAAACTTATCTTAATATTTTACACTTGTTAGCATCTAGCAATTCCTTTATAAAGTTTAAAATGTTTAAAATGTGTTCTCCAGCAATTCGTATATGAAGTTTAAAATGTGTTACTGTTTAATCTTCAGTTTGTACATGTTCTATTATTTAAAATTCCTTTATAGTGTTATGCCAAGCATGTTTAGGCTATATTTACTTTCTACTGCAATATTCTACCATGTGTTATTTGTTGATATTTTTGGAGGATGTGTAGTAAATTGTAGATCTTTCCCTGCCTCATATTTTTGTACTTCATTGATACACACGTTTGAGCTTAAGTTTAGGGGGGAAAGAAAAATGATTCAAATTTAAACCTTACTTCTTTTCAAAATTATTAAAAATAAATTTTTATCTTATTTATAATGGTTATTGTTATGTGGAGTCACCTTAAGGATGTTAGAATTTTAAGTATAAAAATGTAGTAGGAAAATTTAGTTGATATTTTTGGTGAAAAGAGTGAACCTATAGTTAAGGATATTTATTGGAGAGCTTGGGAAAATGAATATTTAGAGGAGGATAGTAGAATTCAAAATTATTTAAGGACTTCTCCAGATATAGTAATCCCCACATAAAAAAAATAATAAATGAATCAAAAAGATCCCAAAAAAAAGGAAAAAAAAAGAAAAAAAAGATGAGGAGAAGCTTGAGGAGAGGTCCTAATAAAAAATTTCTTTCTAGAGTAAAGAACTTAGAACAATCCTAAGCTTGATTTTTATACTTATATTAGTAAAAATTATTTTTAAGAGAGTTCTTAAGTCTAGAAAGTAAAGTTCATAGGATCCGAAGTTTGAAAAATCTGCATATATTTCTGAACTAGATAAGAAAACAAATTTCCATATTTGATGATAAATATTTTAGACCTTGGGCTAATCTAATTCACTAGAAGATCTTCTAATTTGAAATATCACATTTTTAGAAAAAAAATTTAGTGATTCTAAAGGATGACCCATTAACTCAAATTTACATAAATTATTTTAAAAATGTAGTATTACTTGAAGAAAAATAATGTTTAAGTTTGGGGGATTTTGATACACCTAAAAATGTACTATTTGTTATGATTTATTTTATAATGATATTGCACTTTAAAGGTATGTTTTCTAATATTTTTGGTTGTAGGTACATCAAATTGAAGAATTTGGAGTGATTGGAGCAAAAGGAACAAAAATTGACCAAAACGGAGCAAACCGGAGCAAATCGGGTGAAATCGGGGCACACCGGAGCCATGGGGCATAAATTGGACACTAAAGTGCCTGTGTCCTACGCTTAAGCACCCAAAATGGAGCTTAGGTGCCACTAGACAGAGAGGAGGGTGCCTAAGCGCCCCAGAATCAGTGCTTAGGCGCCAGAGACGGTTTTTAGCATAACTTTTTCAGTATACGTCGGATTTGGAAGATTTTTGAAGCGTTGCTTCATGCTTCTATTGGGGAATTCATTGTAATCAATAAAATGGACTTTCTAGAAGAATTTTGGGCGGTTATATGGAGTTTTCAAGAGGCACTTCAGGCACAATTTGGAAGATTCAATGAATATGGACAATTTTGAAGAGACACTTAAGCATCTCTTAGAAAATTATAAAAAAATGCTTGAAAATGTTTTCAAAATATCTCTGAGACTCTTGAATTAATTAGAAGAGGAGAAGAAAACTTGGAGAAGAAGAAGAAGTCTTGGGCTTGAGCCCCAAGTGGGGCGGCAAGGTGAGAGAGAAAGGGAGAGTGTGAGAATTTTTTCTTTTCTTTTCACTTTGTTCTTGGAGAGGATTGTAAGGAGATTGCTTTTGCTATACAAGGAGAGTTTGATTTACATCAGAGATAAGTATTTTCATTGTATTTTGATTTGAATTTAGTACTTTGTTTGTATGCTTTCAAAGTCTTGTTCAATGAAAAGTTCTTGTTGTTTCTTCATGTTTAGTGAGTAGTTTTTTTTACTCTTCCCTCTTGTAATGAATTAGTATGCATGTGTAGGATATAGAATTCAGTAGAGTGAGAATATATTGTGATGATTTTACTTTTTTCTTCATTTACATGTAAATTTGATCAACTTGCATGTTAAAATCTGTTGTGAGAACATGTAAGATCCGGGATGGTGTTGTCTCAATCAACTGTGGTAGAATCACATGAGTTGTATGGATGAGAATGTAGTCCAGATGGCTGAGTGCAAATAAATAGGAAAATAATCTTTGATGGGTGTAGAATTAGAGGACTTTAGAGTGACAGGCTAAAGCCCCCTAATTTGGTCTATTGTTTTAGGTTTTGATGTGAGATGTTAGCCTCCAGGTGGAGGGATAAGTGGGAACTCTAGAGTGAGAGCTAGTATCTTCCCTGCCTAGCCCGTCTTCAAAACTATTCAAACTTTAGATTAACCAATGTTCCTTATAACATCTCTAGTAAGGGTAAAGAATATAATTGCTCCTATTTGTCACAATCTCTCTCACCATTTGTTTTGCTTTTACACATGTCACTACTTTCATTGCATGAGAAAGAGTACTTTTAATATATTTTATATAAACTTTCTGATTTTCACTAAGTATTTTAATTTAGAAGTAGAGATAGTATTGTAGTGATAATTGTAGGATAAAATCAAAACCAAACTTTTATCGATCTTCCAAGCTAGGGCGTGTTATTATAAACTAGAATTTCTCTTGAAAGTCATCGTGATTAACCTCGATCTCCGTGGGATAGATATTCGGGGCTTAATCAGAAAGCCTTATATTACTTGATAACGATACATATACTTACGTAGAATCACTAGAAATATAATTGAAATTTTACTTTGCTTGGGATCAAGTTTTCAGTGTCATTACCGGGGATTAAAATTTTCAAGTTGTGGTGTCAACTTATTAAATTCTACATATAAAAGAAGAATATTGGGATCACTGCGCTAAGCTTCACTTTTCTAGTCTTAAAAAGCTAGTCCTAATGGATTCGAAGTCCTTTAATAGGTCCTATAACAAATGTAATAGTCAAATGCAAGCTTCATCTATGTATATGTAGAAGAAAGCGACCGGAGTGGAGGAAAAAGGGGGGAGATCTCTTACGCACAATTGTTAAAACTCTGTTCAGAAGCAAAAATTTAGGAGCCCTTACCGCCAAAGCTAGGGTTCGCAATGAAGGGTTCGCGAAACTTTGAAGACCCTCCTGTGGTCTATAATAAGTAATATCACAATTTATAAGTGTACTAAAATAATTTCTGATTATTTTCAAATTGTATTTTAATAATTACTTATGGAGATTATTTTAATCTAATTTAAGAAATTTGAGGATTATTTTAATTTCTTATAAATTCTTGGATTAAAATAATCTCTTGTAAATAGTCCAGAACTATTTTAGTCTTTTATTCCTTAATGTTGGAGTTTATAATTATCCTCATGTAATTTTTTTGTATTTGATACATTTATATTTGTACCTTAAACCACCCAATTCCTATATATTTATACATGTAACATGTACCAACAAGTGTTTCGAATCACATACAAAATATCACTATTTTAACTTTTAGAAAGTGGAAGGTGCATTGTCATGCACAAGTAAAATTATAAAGTTATATACATAATGGAGTTTAGTTGAAAGATATGTAATTACATAGGAATTGAGTGGTATGTATATAAATTTTTATCATTTACAAAACATTTTACAGCCTGTCTTGTAACTAGCTCTGTGAACGAGCCGAGCCTGAGCGAGCTGGGCCTCGGCTTGTGTTGGGCTCATTCGAATTTGAATCGTGTTCAAAATTGGCTCGTGTTCGAAGTAGCTCGTAAACAATGTATTGTGTTCGACTCGCTAAACATATTTTTGTTCGTGTTAGGCTCGTTAATTTGTTCAGGTGTTATTCGAGGTGTTATTTAGGTTGTATTGAAGGATTACCACGGTTTTTCAACAAGTGTTATTTGGGTTGTACTGCGGTGTTACCGCGGTTCCACGAAAGTAGTGTTATTGTCGGTGTTATTTAGTTTGCATTGCGATGTTACCGCAGTTTCGTGAAAGTGGTTTTATTGGTTGTGGTTGTATTGCGGTGTGAAGATGGTGTTATTGCAAGTGTATTGCGGTAGTATTGTAATGTTATTTGTGGGTTTTTGCATTAGAACTATGATGTTATTGCGGCTGCGGGGTAGCAGTATTATTGCGGTAGTTTTTTTTTTTTGTATTGTGGTGTTATTATGTAGTTTTATTGTGACTTTTATGGTGTTATTATGGGGATTTGTCTTGGTTTGATATGTGGTGTTATTGTAGCATTGAAGTAGTGTTATTATGATAGTATTGTGGTGTTATTAGCTCGAATTTAGCCCAAATCAAGCCCAAACCTAACCACATAAACCAAAAAAAAAAATTATTGCATGTTAGCAACACAAATAACATAAGTCGTTATAATATAAAGTTATTATAATAATTATTATTTGAAATTAAAATAAATAATAATTTTATCTAATTTTTTTTATTAATAATTTAATTTTAAACCATGAAGTATTGATTAACTAAAAAAAATTTCAAAACAAATTTCATACAAAATTTTACACAAAAAAAATATTGATATTATTTTATAAAATTTTACACATATTAAAAATATGATACGAGCCTCGACCATCCCTCATGCACCAACAATTCGAGTACCACACCCTACACTTAGTGGGAATCGAAACCCAAACCAGATGAGACTTACAACTTACAAGCAGATGGTCGACCAACTGATCTAAGTACACGGCGCGCGCGCACACACACACAGATATATATATATATATGTATGTATGTATGTATGTATACATGCATATATATATATATGTATGTATATATAGGTAGTATTTTTCATTTGAGCACTTAATAGGTGATATATGACAAACCACATGTTTATTACTATGATGGTAGATGATAAGAGCTACATTTACTTTTTCATAAAAAAAAAAGGAAAATAAAAATTTCAATAATTGGAACGCATTAAATTTAAAACTATATATATATATATATATATATATATATATATACATATCTTTGCAGAAGGGCAATCACTCCTTGCGGGCATGGTAACGACTTTGGTTAGTATATATTTATGTATGTTTAGTATATATGTATATAATAAATCGCAGGCATCCCCCTCCTTGCGGTTAAGGTAACAACTTCGGGCATGGCCAGCGCCTATAGTGTGACGGGCGATGTGTACAAGATTCACCGCCGTATGGCTGACCGGCGATTACTAGCGATTCCGGCTTCATGCAGGCGAGTTGCAGTCTGCAATCCGAACTGAGGACGGGTTTTGGAGTTAGCTCACCCTCGCGTGATCGCGACCCTTTGTCCCGACCATTGCAGCACGAGTGTCGCCCAGGGCATAAGGGGCAAGATGACTTGATGTCATCCTCACCTTCCTCCGGTGATAGATACATGTACATGTATATGTATATAGAGACATGTACATGTACATTTATATATATATATATACATGCACATGTATATCTATGTGTGTGTGTGTGTATATATATATAAATCTATATATATATATATATATATATATATATATAGATATATGTATGTATGTGTATATGTAGATATATATAGATATATGTATGTATGTGTATATGTAGATATATATAGATATATGTATGTATGTGTATATGTAGATATATATAGATATATGTATGTATGTGTATATGTAGATATATATAGATATATGTATGTATGTGTATATGTAGATATATATAGATATATGTATGTATGTGTATATGTAGATATATATAGATATATGTATGTATGTGTATATGTAGATATATATAGATATATGTATGTATGTGTATATGTAGATATATATAGATATATGTATGTATGTGTATATGTAGATATATATAGATATATGTATGTATGTGTATATGTAGATATATATAGATATATGTATGTATGTGTATATGTAGATATATATAGATATATGTATGTATGTGTATATGTAGATATATATAGATATATGTATGTATGTGTATATGTAGATATATATAGATATATGTATGTATGTGTATATGTAGATATATATAGATATATGTATGTATGTGTATATGTAGATATATATAGATATATGTATGTATGTGTATATGTAGATATATATAGATATATGTATGTATGTGTATATGTAGATATATATAGATATATGTATGTATGTGTATATGTAGATATATATAGATATATGTATGTATGTGTATATGTAGATATATATAGATATATGTATGTATGTGTATATGTAGATATATATAGATATATGTATGTATGTGTATATGTAGATATATATAGATATATGTATGTATATGCATGTATGTATGTATGCATGTAAGTATGTATGTATGTATGCATGCATGTATGGATGCATGTATGCATGTATGTATGTATGCATGTAAGTGTGTATGCATGTAAGTATGTATGTATGTATGCATGTGTGTATGTATGCATGTAAGTATGTATGTATGTATGC
>NW_018165361.1:0-406 GCF_001263595.1 Phalaenopsis equestris
AATGATCAAAACTTGGGTTTGGGCTAGGTTAGCCAGGTAAATTGGCTAAATTTATTGTTTCATTTGGTGTATGTGATCATAATGAAAAACTTTGGTGAAGGATGGAAGTGGTTTTGAGTCCAATTGAAGGGTCAATTTGAGGGAATTTTGAACTTTAATCAATTTGGTCATGTTGGGCTAGTCTTGGGTCTAGCTTGGGTTAGCCTTGGGATAAGTCCAAATTGATTATTGGAAATGGTCAATAGGGAGCTCATGAAGAGTTTCCAATTTTAATTGGATGCTAATTTGGAGGTTAAGGCAATCAAGTGGGTGAAATTTGGGGACTTAGCCAATTTGGGGCTAAATTTGGGAATTTTGGATTTAGGCCAAAATAAAATGAATTTGAGGCTTCACCAAGGTAAATTGG
>NW_018165361.1:451-27232 GCF_001263595.1 Phalaenopsis equestris
AACATTAATTGAGGCCAATTGACTAGGCTATGGGTTCAATTTTGTGAGATTAAGTCATATGGTCAAAATTGGGGTTTTGACCCAAATCAAAATTGTGCTCAAATCATGGACCAATTGAGCTTGAATTTGGTTTAGTTTGGTCATATTAAAAGTGAATTTGAGTTTAGGATTGGAATTTGTGGTCAATTGAGATCAAATTAGTGGACATTTGAGTTGGATTTAGGGAAATTTGGGTCTTTAAAGGGCAATTTGGGGATTTTGCTTAAAGATGGTTAAATTGGCCAAATTGGGTCATGTAGCAGTTAAAAAAAATGAAATTGGGAATATTCCAGATTTATTGGCGTTTTCCAGGAATTTTTGGAATTTTTGGGATTTTGGGTCCAAGAGGGGTATTTTGGTAATTTGGGGGTGCTTTAGGGGTAAAAGGCCAAGATGGGTATTTTGGTAGAATTGAGGTACCAAGCATCACCAATAAGTCATGGACCAATGATAATCCCATTTTGGGTCCTCTACATAGTGGTCTTAGCCAAACCATAGCCCTAGGGCTAGTAGGTTTAGGGGACCATCTACATGAGTATCCCAAAAGATCAAGGGATCTAGGCTAGAAATTTAGGTTCAGGGTTGTGAGTAGAAATTTAAGTTCAGGGTTGTGAGTGATTGTGGGTACAGATAAGTGTATTGAGTGCCTTAGCTCCAGACCAACACCCAAGGTCAACCCTAAGGTCTAGCAATCCTAAGGGTGACTCATCTTGAGTTTCCCCCATAGTGACCCCACCTACTAAGTACTTAGAGGTTGAGACCAACATGTGGAACTTCAGGTTGAATAAAGAAGAGGGTAGAATTTCTAATGGTGAGGGTGTCATGTCTAGTTTTCTAGGAATAGTCAACAGAAAGAGTCCTATGGCTAGACCCTAGGCTACTAAGGAGGAAAAAACTAAACCTCAACCAAAAATGAGGTCAACACACACCCTATAACATGCAAAGAAAATCTAGAGCAAAATTTGGTTTTCATGTCTTCAATAAACCTACAAAAGAGAACAAGATTAGCATAAAACCATGTTGTCAGATTAATTAATTTTAGTTGGTCATTTAATTGGTCGAATAATTTTTAAATGACCCGGTCAAGATGTCTATGGCTCCGTCGTCTCGGGGTCGTGAAGCATTCAGATTTACTTAGTCCGAAAGGTGTTTAAACCAAGACTGGAAGATTCTTGTGAACAACCATAGATTGCGTCGTCCAAGAAATCTTCATAAATTTTAACACGCATGTTTAAGTTGTGTTTTAAAGTCTTTTAAGATGAATTTTATGTCATTATGTCAGTGATTTAGATTTTTATGATGTCATTTATTTTAGGTCATATGTCAATTAGACCTTAGAGAGTTTAATGGAAACCTAAGATTTAGGTTTAATGTTGGTGAAACTGAAGATGATTTGAGTTCAATGTAGGTATAACCTAGAGTCTTAAGTCCAATGTGGATAGGACTTAATAAGTTCTAGGTTCAAAATAAGTAGAACCTAAAGATGATAAATGGTTTAAGTCCAATGTAATTGGGACTTAAGATGTTTTAGGTTCAATGTAGGTAGAACCTAAAGGTTGAATTGGTTTTAAGTCCAATGTAGTTAGGACATAAGGTATTTAGGTTCAATGTAGGTAGAACCTAAGTATTGAATTTATTTTAAGTCCAATGTAGTTAGGACTTACTTTATTTAGGATCAATGTAGGTAGAACCTAAGAGTTGAATTGGTTTTAAGTCCAATGTAGTTAGAACTTAAGGTATTTAGGTTCAATGTAGGTAGAATCTAAGGATTGGAAATGGTTTATGTCCAATGAAATTAGGACTTCAGATGTTTAGGTTCAATTTAGGTAGAATTTAAGGGTTGAATTTGTTTTAAGTTCAATATAGTTAGGACTTAAGGTATTTAGGTTCAATGTATGTAAACCTAATGTTTGGGTTAACTTCAGTTCAAGTTAGGTTAAACTCAAGTTAAGTTTTGGTTAAATTTGTTTCGATGTGGGTTGAACCTAATGTTTGAGTTGACTTGAGTTCAAGTTAGCTTGAACTCAAATTAGGTTTTCTTTGGATTGATTAAACCTAATTAGGGTTAGGCCTAATTGAGTTGAAGGTTAATTAAACCTAATTTTGGTAAGGTTTATTTGATTAATTAGACTTAATATAGCTTAAGTCTAAATGGGTTTAAAGGTTAATTAAACCTAATTTTGTTAAGGTTTAATTGATTAATTAGACTTAGTATGGGTTAAGTCTAACTGGGTTTAAAGGTTAATTAAACCTAATTTTGTTAAGGTTTAATTGATTAATTATACTTAATATGGGTTATGTTTAATTGGATTTAAATGTTAATTAAACCTAATTTTGGTAAGGTTTAATCGATTAATTAGACGTAATATGGGTTAAGTCTAATTGTGTTTAAAGGTTAATTAAACCTAATTTAGGAAAAAGGTTTAATCGATTAATTAGACTTAATATGGGTTAAGTCTAATTGGGTTTAAAGGTTAATTAAACCTAATTTTGGTAAGGTTTAATCGATTAATTAGACTTAATATGGGTTAAGTTTAATTGGCTTTAAAGGTTAATTAAACCTACTTTCAGTAAGGTTTAATTGATTAATTAGACTTAATAAGGGTTAAGAGACTTAATATTAATTGATTAATTAGACTTAATAAGGGTTAAGTCTAATTGGGTTTAAGGTTAATTAAACCTAATTTAGGTAAGGTTTAATTGATGAAATAGGTCTAATAAGGGTTAGACCGAATTAAGATTTGTTGAGTTAAACCTAATGTAGTTAAGGTCTAACTAGGGTTTAATTAGGTCTAAATGTGGTTTAGGCCTAATTAGGATTTGTTAAGTCAAACCTAATGTAGTTAAGGTTTAACTAAAGTTTAATTTGGTCTAAATGTGGTTTAGCCTATTACGGTTTGTTAAGTTAAACCTAATGTATTTAAGGTTAACTAGGGTTTAATTAGGTCTAATAAGGGAACAACCAAATTAAAGTTTGATTTTGTATTAAACCTAATTTAATTAAAGTTTAATGGGTTAATTAAGTCTAATGATGTCTTTTTAGACCTGATTAAAGTTTGATTTTGTATTAAACCTAAGTTAATTAAGGTTTAATGGGTTAATTAAGTCTAATAATGTCTTTTAGACCTAATTAAAGTTTGATTTGTGATTTGAGTCTATTTTGTTTGATTTGAGTCTATTTTGAGTTAGACTCAATATAGTCCATGATGAAATGAGCCAAGTATGGTGAGGAGAGGATTTTTACGTTAGACTCAATATAGTCCATGATGAAATGAGCTAAGTATGGTGAGGAGAGGATTTTTGCGGTTTAAATATTAATTTAAAATTAATAAATTTTAACCCTAATGTAAGAATATCATTTTAAATTATCTAATGGTTTAAGAATTGTCATTTTAAGGTTATTGTCTGTCACCTTAAATTTCCTAACCATTTTCCAATTTTATTTTCCTTAATTTTGATTTTTTATAATTATTGTTAAAAATAATTACAAAGTCTCTTGAAAATTAAGGATTTATATCTTAGAGAATTTTTCTAGCCTAGGAAAAATTAGAGAATGTTCCTAAAGGTCTAGAGATAAATCCTTAAAAAGTTCATATTTTTCTGGCTTATAAATAATTTTTTTATAATTTAAATACTAAAAGGAGTATTTAATTATTTAAAAATTAAATATTAAGGATAAAATTAAAATTTTCATATCATAATTTTTCCTCCTAATGCTGAGTTTAGGGGTATTTTTATTTTATTTTTATGATTTTTCTACGTGAAGATATTATTTTTTGACGTTTTTAAGGTCATTTCTGTTTAAATTAAATCTGAATTTAAACAAAAATTCCTCAGGCTACCACGTGTCCTCGTATGGATCAAAACACGCTCGATCTATTGTGGGGGTCAAAACAAGAGGCTAACGCGGGCTTTAATAGTGATCGTTCATTTTCAAAATAGAAAAATGGACGACATCCGTGCGTCTTCTTCCTCTGCCCTCTCCCGTGGATTGTACATCTTCTAGGGACAATATTTCACTCGATTCTTGATGAAATTGAGTGAAATTTGTTCCTATAGCTTCATCTCAAAATGGAGAATTCATGCATACAGTGATGTATGGGTTGTGAAATAGTTTGTTTCACAATGTGTCAAACTCAAGCAAGAAATGAGTCTAAAGAACCATACTATAGCCTGGGTTGATGAAACTTTGATTGGATTGGTTCTATAGGTTTGCCTTGAGCTCAGTAATCTCTGTCCCATCTCAATTTGAGACGAAATTGGGTTTATGTATGAGTTTGATTGGGAGGTGCCATGGTTTGGGCTTGAGGTAGGTTTGAGCCTATGGGAAGGGCCAATTTCGATTGAATTCTTCCTCTCTGAGGTCTGGGATGGATTTGGAGGAGTTAATTTGGAATTTTGAGGGGGTTTATGTCAAACCCAAAAATGGTCCTAGTTTTGGGCAGAGAATTTGGGAGGACACAGTAAGCTTCAAGGCATGATTCTATGGGGAATCAATTGCCTAGATGATGGGAAAGAACTTCACTGTTGAATGTTTCCTCTATTAAGCATTGTATCTTCTTCTCCTCCTTAAGGAAGCTCACGACAAGCTCCTTTATAGCCATTAATGGTGGCTAAATGGTTCAATGCTATGTAGGGAAGGCTATATCAGGCTCATGATATCTTGGGGATAAGATTTCAGTTAAGAACTATCTTGGGATGAGTTTTACCAAGATTTTCAAGATGAGTCCTAATTTCATGTATTGGATTGAGTTAAATATTTGGCTCCTTTTCATTGGGTGAAAGGTAAGGTGAATGGTAAATTGAAGATAGGCCGATTAATCTTCATCCACCTCATTGTACATGTCACCAAAATTTCATGAAATGGTGACTCAAAGGCTTCCTTACACTTACTCCCATAGCTTGGTCATGATAACCCTTATCTAGGTTTGGATAAAGCTTTAATTGACTCATTTTTTATTGGAGCAAGAAGGTGGTGGATGATGAGTTCATCAACTCTTAATTTCACAATCCCTGAAGGAATGACACATAAGTTCCTCCCTTCATAATTACCCTATGATGATTTTTTTCTTTTGTCAAGGATGATGTGTCATGGGTTATAATAGGTCCTATAGGTCATGAATGGCCTATTATATGACCCTTCATGTGCTCAATTTAATTTTGAAGATTGTTTGTGGATTTTAGATGTCATGTTTGATGTCATTTAATTTAGGGTTAATTTCTCATAAATTCATTTTTAATTAATTATGTAATTAATTAAAAATTTAGGAAATTATAGCATTAGCCCATAAATTGATCAAAAATGATTTTGGGTGTTGATGATTGGACAAATTTCATCAATTTGGTTCAAAATTAAATATTTTTACCAAGGTTGACAAATATTGACCAGAGTTGACCAAGGTTGACCAAGGTTGACCAATTCTAGTCTAGGATTGACTAATGTGACTTACCTAACCTTGTCGTGGTTGGATTAGTCGTGGGGTCCGTGTGACTTACCTAACCTTGTCGTGGTTGGATTAGTCATGGGGTCCGTGGGTTGGTGATATGAGTTGGGTTTGACCAAGGTTGACCAGAATGGTCAAATTGATCATATGGTGTTGTCTAGATCATATGGTGGTCATTTGGGTCTATGAATGATCAAATGGGCAAAGTGGTGACCATGGAGGTTCCCTTTAGTCATTTTGACCAATAGTTGGTCAATGGTGTCTGTAGTTGACCAAATGGTCCAGTTTGGTCATTTTGGTGTTTTAAAATGCTCAAATAATCCAATTTAACCATTTTTAGGACTTGAACTCCTTCATTGGTCCAAATTAACCAAAGTTCACCAGTTTGACCAAAATTGACCTGTATGAACAAAATTGACAATTGGGGTCAAAGTTGCCCAATTGGGGTAATTAAGGGTCGATGTTGACTTTATGATCATTATGGTGACCGTTAAGTCAAAATTTGACCAGATTAGGGTTTGTCACGAATGATCTGATCATTTAGGGTATTGTCATTGTTAAACTCCAAAAGGAGTGCTTTAAGGGTAATTTCAATATTTAAGGTTTTAATAACCCTAGGTATGTCCAAATAAGTCAATACTGGTAGACCCTTTATCTTAATGATCATAATGATCATTTTAGGTCTTTTAAATGTGTTTGATAATCTTAAATAATAAGATTCCTCAAGTTGAGTTTGGTCTATGGATGTTATTTTAAGACCTTCACTAAAAATGAAGTTAACAATAACATCTGCCAAATGACTTGTTGGCAACAGTTTGGCAGAAATGAAGTGGTGTCATATATTTGACTGAATAGTCAACATGGAAGTAGAGAAGTTAACTATCTTTTTAATCTTAATCTTTTATTCCCCTCTTACAACAGTAAAAAATGCAATCACTTCCTTCAATGATGAATTGATCACAAATGCAGCATATTAATCAACAAATACACCCCTCATTCCATAAAAAGTATTGATCCTATCAGCAGTAAATTCAACTTGTTTACCTCTAATTAGGATGTGGTCTTCCGTAGTGAATCTTAGAATTGCATAAAACTCCTGAACCATCGGCACAGTTGCTACAACAGAGAAGTAGCAGGATCTTTTCCAATTCATAGCAAGAATCAGCCTTTCGACCTCGCCACTCAGGTTTGCAAACGCGGGCTCTTGGTTCATTCATTTGGTCTCCATTTGAGTATTATAACTATGTTGGGATTTGAAGCTAACGAATCATCGTGCATCAAAGTCTTCAGAAGATGACTCAAGCAGCGAAAATGAATCTGTCCGTGTGATTTTGCAATTTTCTAGGCAATACACGTGTTCAGTCCTTTGGTGCATCATGCACCCAGGCTATTGAAGTTGGCGCATCATGCACCAGAGCTCAAAATTTTCAAGATTTCAATTTTTGTTGAAATTTGCTCCGTTCCGCTTTACGTCAACCTCTATTTGACTCAAATAAATCTTTTTAAGCATAAATATACAGCACACTAACACCAAAAATTTCACAAACCACACCAAACTCACATTTATATATAAACTTTGCGTTATTACAAACTAATATTTTTCAAGCAAACAAACATCAAATTCAATGTTCAAAAGCAAACCAACATCCTAACACTGAAATCTAAACATCAAAATTCAAATCTTAAATAGAGATCACATTCATTAGAAAGGAAATGCAATCCAACACAACAAACTAAAACAAATTGTTCTACACCAAACATTTCGTGCATAAATTAAGTTTAATCATCATCTTCATTATCGTCATCTTGGATATCTCCCATCGATTGGTAGTGCACATGTAGTGCACATACAGAGTAGTGCACATACAGATTGTAGAAAGGTTGAAATGGAAATTCATCAGTTGAATTTTCCTCCTCAATCCAAGCATGTTTCTTGAACATACATACCAATCCAACTTCAATATGCTCTATATTTTTTAAATGTTCCTTTAGGCTCCAATCTAGATGATCGTTAGTAATATTCCCAATCACTTGCATGAGATTCTGCACATCTTTTTCAATCTTCTTGATCCTTTTTGAAAGTACACTTGAGTTGTAGTAGGGCTAAATAGGTGATGAAATCTGAGATCTTTCATCCATCAGTACATTCTTATCATTTTCATCTCCCATTCTAATATAGTTATAGTAGACTTTTGGATCCATCGGCTTCCAAGGAAGTAGCACTTTTTCCCAACTTTCATAAGGTAATTGCAATTGACTGCATAGTAGGAAAATAGTGGAGTATCAAGTCCAGATACAGATCCAGTGACAATTAAACCCAAAATTGATTTCACAATAATAGCTACAACATCAATAGGTTTTCCAGTTTGAATACAATAATTTAGAATGACACTTTCCGTAGTGACATTACTAATTTTCATGGTAAGCACAAATTTTGATGCAATAAAGAAGTGTCAGGCTTTTGAAACCAAATTTAAAAATCAAGAAGGAAAACTTACATTTCCATCATCTCTGATTTCCCAATTAGCATCTTCATTCTTAAGGTAACGGTACACTTTATTCATATTGTATCTATTAGGGGGTAAAGCTTGCATAATGGCAGGTAGGCAAATTTTCAATCATAAACATCTTGTTTATTCTTGAAGGAGTGAATTACACAGAACTACCATGCACACAAATCATTACTTGGTTGATCTCACGAGGTTTATCATAAATTTTGTACTACGGGAACAACAATAGCGGCAATATTGTAGCAAAGCACTTCTAATGCCTCTACACAATAGTCTCTTCTACTTGTGTATTCGACGTGTTAAATCCTCGATTCACAAATCCCCTATCTCTGATAAGCCTCTTCTTCACTAGAACTCGATCATGTAATTTATGTGCATCGAAACAGATGAAATTCCTTCGGTTGAAAATTCAAAGCCATAGGAATTGAAAAATGGTGACTCTTTTGTTGTTTTGCCTCTTAAAATATGGTTTGAATTTGATTTTTAGGAGTTATATGGAGAAGAAACTGTCAAAAACTGCCAAAAAACTTCCATTTGACACGTTGCAAACATTTTCGAACCCGTAGGGCATTATGGGCCTATCTGGCACATGATGCGCCAGGTCTCTGGAAAGTGGGGCATCATGCACCAATTTGGCACATCATGCGTCAGTTCCAGAATTTTTGTTGTTTCTTTTTTGATCCAATAAATGCTCATTTTTTCCATAAAATAAGGTAAACAAAGATGTTTCTAAATATTTTATTAAATAAACGAACTACATAAATAATATACTTAAACATAAATATATGTGAAATATCTCAAACAAAAAAACTAAAAAATAAGATCAACAATAATACAAATGGGTTGTCTCCCACAAAGCATTTGGTTTAATATCGTCAGTCCGACATTCCAAGTCTTATTAAGGGTAATCCATCATTACTATCTCTTCAAACATCTCTTCAACCCTCGTCTTTGACCATCAAAATATGGTTTCAATCTATTCCTATTCACTTTAAATACTCTTCCAGTCTTAGGGTCTTTAATATTAACTGCTCAACAGAGATATACTTTTATAACTCTGAATTGCTCTTTCCACCTAGACTTCAATTTTCCAATAAATAATTTCAATCTTGTATTGTATAATATCTTATATTGTATAATAAAACTTCTTGTCCATGTTCAAATTCTCTTTTTATTACCTTCCGATCATGCTATTTTTTTCATATTTTCTTTATAAATCCTCACATTATCATAAGATTCATTTCTTATTTCCTCAAGCTCATTCAATTGCAATAATCTTTTCTCACCAGCTTCTGTTAAATAAAAATTAAATTATTTTATAGCCCAATAAACTTTGAAGCTTTATGTTCCAATTCAACTAGCAAGTGACAAGTCTTCCAAAAAATTAATCTACAAGGGGACATTCCTACAGGTGTCTTATATGTAAATTAATCTACAAGGGGACATTCTTATAGGTGTCTTATATGCCGTCATATATGCCCATAATGAAGTATCTAATCTATTAAACCAATCCACATTACTAGGATTAACATACTATCTTAATTTCATGATTAGATATTGTTGACCTCACTGTTGGTTGAGGTTTAACTTTCCTATTTAGTAGCCTAAGGTTTAGCCACAAGACTTTCCTGTTGACTATTTCTAGAAAACTAGAAAATAAACCCTCACCATTAGAAATTCTACACTCCTATTTGCTCAACTTGAAGTTTCACATATTGGTCCTAACCTCTAGCACTTAGTAGGTGCGGTCAGTATAAGAAAGCTCAAGATGAATCCCCATAGGACTGATTGCCCTATAGGACTGATTGCCCTAAGGGTTGGCTTTGGGTGTTAGTCTGGAGCTTGTTCACTCACTTACGCTAACTTTCACTCAAAATCACTCAGAACCCTAAACCCAAAATTCTTGACTTTGATCCCTTAATCTTTTCGGAGACTCATGTAGATGGTCCCCTAAACCCACTGGCCCTAGAGTGGGGTATAGCTAAGACTAGTACATAGAGGACCCAAATGGGAATTTCATAGGTCCATAGCTCATGTATGGTGGTTGGTACCCCAATTCTACCAAAATATCCAATTTTTGGCCCATTACCCCTAAATCCCCCCAAATTACCTAGATACTCTTGGAACCATAAATTTGGTCAAAATCCTCAAATTCACCCAAAATATCCAAATTTGTTCAAAAATCATTTCAAACCATTTGAAAATACCCAAGTTACCCAAAATCACCCAAAATGCAAAATTTACCAAAAAAACCCCCAAAATTGCCAAAATTACAAAAACACCCTTGGCACCCCAAACTTTCCCAAAACCTACAAAATCACTCCAAATGTCTCAAAAACCAATTTGGACCCATCAAGTGAACCAAATTTTGTCAATTTGACCATTTTGACCAAAACCCCCAAATTATCTTTAAAAGCCCAATTTTCCAAAATTCACCTCAAATGTTTATCAATTTGAGCCCAATTTTCTTAAAAATCAATTTTAAACTTAAATAAAACTTTTATAAATACAATCTAAAAAAATATAAAGCCTAATTCGCCCATGATTTGAGCTCAATTTTGATCTAATTCAAGCCCCAATTTTGGCCCTATGACTTAATCCCACCAAATTGAACCCCATAAACTACTCAATTTGCCCCATTTATAATCCTAAAATCTTCATAACATTCTTAAACATAAAATTAGACCTTCAATTGGCTTTTTTAAAGCCTCAATTGCACTTAATTCTGACTCAAATCCAAAAATCCCTAAATTCCCTTCAAATTGGCCATGCCTCAAAATTCCACCAAATTGATTGCCCTAACCCCAAAATTGACACCCAATTTATGTTGAAAACTCTTCATGATGTTTCCATAGACCACTTTCAATAATAAATTTAGAATTAGCCGAAGTCTAGCCCAACAAGCCCATATTGACCAAAACCCCAAAATCCTTCAAATTGAACCCCCAATTGAACTCAAAATCATTTCAACCCTTCACCAAAAATCTTCATTAAAATCATATACACAATGCTTATCAATAAATTGGGCTCAAAGTCATGGCTAGCCTAACCCAAAACCAACCTTTGGTCATTTGGACCCAAATTGAACCCATGCACCAAGATTGACCTAGCCATCTTAAAGCCAAAAAAAGCAAAAAAATTGAAGACTCGCCGGCCACTAAGCACACTCTATGGACTAGGCTAAACCCCCTTGGACCAGCTATGGTAAGCTATGGACCATTGTGTCCGTAAATTAAGGGATTCATGCCCATTTACGGGCCTTAACCAAAAAATTCCCCTACCATCACTTGTCGTTGAGGGTTAAACATAAATAACCCTCCCACTGGCTAACCTAACCTCCTAGCCACCTCCCCAGGCCATGCAGACCAGCCTAGTCACCCGGCCTAGTCACCGGAGCACCTCAAAATTGAGGGCCACCAAACCTATATCAAATCCAATCTCAACCATAGGGACCAACTCACCTTAATTAAACTTTAGAGCTTCTTAGCCCACTACCTCAGCAGACTTTTGCACCTAAGGCCAGGCCCTAAGCTCTCCACTCCAACCATGGCTATAAAACCTCACCTCTACAGCCAACATAAGGGAGCTAAAATTTTTTTAAGGAAACCTTATAAGATTGCTCCCACAGCCTCTCTAGGACCACCTTATAAAACCTCACCACTACCCCCTTCCCTAATTCCCATCGCTGGAGGTCAATTTTTGAGTTCAAATCCTTATCGGAGACAAGACATTCTCCACCACAACTCCACAGTGCACTAAATCTTAATTAAATTGGCCCACACCTTCAACACAATGAAAGAAAACAAAGCCCCATAAAAGCCCCCTCACAAAGAGCCTCTACTTTAGACTCTGATCAACACCAAAATTCAGCCTTGATTGAATTTGGGTCTAGACATTACACCACAGCAATAGGCTCAATCCCTAGCCTCCTTTGACCTCTACGAATGTGTCAAGCACCTCAGCCCTTCTCAGAGCAAAGGTATAAACCTCCCCACTGTCCCGAGCTTGTTTTGATTTTACACTTGCATAAATCAAATTTAATGGCATGTTTACCGTATGGATATGTTCATCTCACTTAAACGGGTCTATAAGATCAAACCCGAGGTCATTTGGTTGATGAGTTAGATCTTAAGGTTTTAATGTTAACGGTCATGAGTTTTGGCAATCGGGGACGATGAAGGGGAGCCATTCGATCGAGCGTGTATATGATTTGGATGAGGTCGATCCGGACAACACCTTCATACATGAACCGCTGGATGAGTCAGCGCTGAGGGGGATGGCGGCGTTGAAACAGAGAATACTGTGTGGAGATTCGGAGCTGCCATAGGCTGACGCGGTGTCGCATGTTTAAATAGAAAAATAGGGAATTTTTCTATTTATTTAAATGCCCATAACTTTGAAAAATCATATTTTTGCATAGAAAAATTACAAAAATAAAATAAAAATATCCTGGTGCTTAGTGAATAGAGCAGAACAATGTAGAAATGGTTTGAAGTTTATTTGATGCATATTTTCTCTTTATCTAATTAAATATTATTTTGAGTATTTTAATTCTCCCTGCATTCAAATATTTCACCCATGGCTAGATATTTTGGCATATTGTTGCCTCCTCAAGGGGGACATTCCCTCATTTTTCCAAAGTCAGAGGAGACCCCTAGACAGAGATTCATATTTTTCAAGTTTATGCATATGATTTGGAAAATTAATTATAATAATTAGCATTTTACTTAGAAAAATGTATGAAAATTTTTGTAGGTCCATTGTGATCAGGGAACCCTAGGAAAAATTTGTCATGGGCCAAGTCATTAAAAACACACATAATTTTCACAAAATCTTAAAGCACAAAGAAAATTAATTTGGGAAAAATAAACATCTAGATGGCTTGCTTTTAATCCTTCACTGTAATTTAAAGTTTGGAGGACTCGCCGTAAAATTTTCAAAACTTTTGGATTCATTTGATAACCTAATCTGATTTTCCAAGTTAAATGACATTTTTAACACTTAAAATAATCATAATAATTAAAATACAACTAAAAAATTTATAAAATTAGTTTTGGGAGCTCTCTTTGACCAGAAAAATTTTCTAAGCATAAAATTGTAATTAAAATAAAATTTTCATTTTTAAGCATATCTTAAATATTTAAATAATAAAAAATTAATAGAAATAAAATAATTAATAAATATCATAGAAATGTTCTAATGTTTCCTAAGCACTTAGGAGCAACTGGAATTTTTTTTCTAATTTTCTAAGTGAAAATATTGAATTTTAAAGCTTAAAACATTTTTTTTAAAGGCTAAAAAAGAAATTTCCTTAATTTCTCACTAAAATAATTCTAATAATTCAAAGAAAAATCATAAAAATATGAAACTTATTTCTCTAGGTTCTTTGACCTCAGAGAAATTTAATAAAAAGGCAAAACTTAATTTTCCACATTAAAAATATTTCATAATTAATTAATACTCTAGAACTTAAAATAATTTTGATAATTCACATAAAACTAAAAAAATCATAAATTTTGGTCCAAGTAGTTCTCTAATCTAATTGTACCTCCAATATAAATTTCAAGTGATTAGACATTTTCTTGGTCAAGTTATTGAATTTTCTTTGAAAAATCCTATTTTTTCATGTAACTAATTATATAAATTAAATTAAATTTTGGGAAATGACATTTTCTCCTCAGATGTCTTAACTGACCCATGAGTGAGGTAGAATAAAAATTCCAAAGTCATTTGAATTAAATTTGATGAATTATGAAGTGATAGAATCTTAAGGGAAAATGTATAATTTTTGAAATTTGGTCTTAATTAACATTTTGGCTTAATTCAAGAAAAGGAAATGGGCAATCTTTGGTCTTAATTAACATGTTCAGATGATTGAAACATAAGGAACTAATTGGTAGAAACCAATTTCACTTTTCCTAATCAGATTTCCTAATCAGAGGATAAATTTGTAATTCCTTAAATCATTAAAATTTGGGAGATCTAATAAATTAAATGATCTTAGACTTAAGGGTATGAGTTTGGATGTTAATAACTCACTAATTTAATACCCTTTTCTGGTGTTCAAATGACATTCAAACATTTTGATGATGAATTACTATCACTGAAAATTCAATTTCTTTCAAAAATTACTAACATATCCACCGGGATCTTAAGGGCTTAGTAGTGACCTAGGCTAAATCAAATTTGGTTAAATGAGGATTAGAAAAGTGAATGTAACTAGAAATTGAACACCTTTAAAGCACTAAAAGCCCAAGTTAAAGCTAAAATTGGCTAAGTGTCTTAATAACATCAACTTGCCCCTTTTAAGGGTCTTCACCCACATAATTTTCAAATTAAATGATAATTGATAATTACCATGCTCTTAGGGATGATTAAAACATTGATCTTCACTGAACACTAGAGGTATTTACAGGATGAATTATTAAACAACATAATAATTTTAAATTAGCTTGGTACTTTTCACAAGGCAGAGAGAGGGAAGCATGAACCAGCTTCTTCCTCCTAACCTTTTGGATACCTCAGAGATCTACTAAACTTAGTATTTTTTGCTTAATGAAACTATCATCAAATGAATTAATAGGGGCTCACCAAGATATGATTTAGGATTTGGTAGATCACCGAAACCTTATTTCCTCACTTTACATAAAATGCTCTCAGATGCATTTTGAGTTTCAGTTGAAGATGACGGGAAGACCATCTAGGTACGCTTTTATTGTAATTTATTTTACCTGCATTTCTAGTCTTCCATACATTACTTTTCAGTACGTTACTGTACTTACTCACCTACATGTGTGAATAAAAATACAAACTTGCATGCTAAACAACGATGTCACCCTGCATAAAAACCAAAATTGCTAGGATAGTCGTAAACCAAAACTAAAATCAACCAAGATAAAATTCACCGCCAAAAAATTCAAAATATAAGACAAGTCAAAAGTTAATCACAAACATTACAAAACAATAATTGTAACTAAATTAAGACGTCTCTATCACATGATTGGGAATCCCTCGAAGGAGGTAACCTACGGTTGCTAACGTGGCTTCCCACGATCTAAATGAAAGTATGGAACTCATTAAGTTGAGTTTAGTAAATTCATTTGGACTAAGTGAATCTAATAGAAAATATGAATCCAATAGAAAATAGTGGTACCGGAATGAGGGAACCGTAGGATCCTAACCAGTGCTGCTCTAATCAACTTTAATATGCCACATAACATTTAAAGAACTTTAACCATAGGGCCATTTGATTTGACATCATGAACTAACACATTAGAAAACTTAAACTCGTCATGGCGACGAACTTGGACCTAGCATGGTGGGTAGCACAACCTTCTTGAACAACAGAAGATGTCTTCCCCAGCTAAACTAATTTCTTTCTTTAGAATTAAACAACAAATCCATAGGACATGGAGGTAACTTGCTTATGCAACATAAATCCTCACCTTATCTTTAGGCCTTTGTATAGCTCTGTTGTACAATATAAGCCCTAACTCGTCTAAGGATTCTGAGATTGTCATTCTTCATGACCCAAATCCTCACATTTTTCAAGAAATTTGTGTGATTATTTCACACAAATATAAGCCCTAAATAAATAAAATTTGCAGAATGAAACATTTAATTATTTCTCCTAAAAACTGAAGCCAAACAAAAGGATAGATTGAGAAGTCACTAAGGTTCTCCTCCAGATCTATGACATCCCCGAGTTCTTCCTCCTTTGGATTCTATAATAAATGTTTCAAATTTGAGCCAATCCCTTTTCACACCTCTTTGTCCAAAATCGTTGAAAAGTCTTATCCTTTGACCTGCTTGAAGATAACATTTCCTGATTTTTATCGAGAGTTTTCTTAGGTGACTTAGGTTATCTAAGATGTAATTAATTATAGGGGCTTGCCCTTATAGAAAGCTTGTCCAAACCCAACTTAATATAAACCCTATTTAATTATTTGTACTAAATAAGGGAACTTATCAGTAAATAAATGGTTTTGCACACCAAATGGATGTCAAATATTTCTTAGTTTATTTGATCGAGCCTCATCCTCAGGTCTTGTGTTTATCCTTCGGGATAGATACCTTCGAGATAGATACAGAGTCTAAGGTACAGTACTCTTTCATTTAAACTATGTGAAATATGGGGTTGGTTTGATTTCATATTTTTCTAACTATATATATACATATGTAAATTAAATATCCTTCCGAAGCGGGCGACGGGATTTCGATTCCAGCAGCCAACAGCTTCCAACGGGCAACTCCTCAACTATTTAGTGTCGACACATACTTCTACTAAAACTTTTGTTTGGGGAAGATAGACAGTTGCAACTTTATGCACTATATTGAATTTTTCCACCAATCTTGCAATTTTTTGCATTTCTTATTTCTAAAATGAGATCCTCCATCAGTAATAATTATTCTAGGCATTCCATATCTTGTAAAAATAATTTTAATTAAAAATTTTGAAACACTACGAGCATCACAACGAGGTAAAGTAATTACTTCAATCAATTTTGGAACATAATCCACTGCAATCAATATGTATATATTTTGTAATGAGGGTACAAATGGTCCCATAAAATCTAATCTGGATGCACAATAAAATTACAATTTTTGTATTAAAATTTAGAGGCATTTCATCTCTTCTTGAAACATTACCTACTCTCTGACACCGATCATACACACACACACACACACACACACACATATATATATATATATATATATATATATTAACATCTCTAAATAGTGTAGGCCAATTAAATCCAGATTATAAGATATTGTGAACTATTCTATAATTCCCAAAATGTCCTCCAAATTTAAAATCCTGACATTTTTGAATAATCTCTTAAATTTCCTTATAAGGCACAAATCGTCACATCATTAAATCTTTACATTGCTTATATACATATGGATCATCCCAAAAATATGATTTTGCAGCATAATTGAATTTCTTTTCCTTTTTTTTTTTGCTAATCCATATAGTAAAATACCACTAACAATTTAATTTATAATATCAGCATACCAAGGTATTTCGCATCCTTTTATAACATAAAGTTGTTCATCAGGAAAAGTTTCATTATTCTATTTTTCCATATCAAGTATTTCTTCTTGTTCTAGCCTCGATAAATGATCAACAATTTGATTATCAATCCCTTTCTTATCGACTACTACAAAATCAAACTCTTGCATCAGAAGTACCCATCTAATTAATCTTGGTTTAGCATTCTTCTTTTGCATCAAATATGTAATAGTCGAATGATCAGTATGCACAACACATTTAGTTCCAATCAAATATTTTTTAAACTTATCAAAAGCATACACAATAGCTAATAACTATTTTCAGTGGTGGTTTAATTAATTTGAGCATCATTAAGAGTCTTACTAGCATAGTATATAACTTTAAAAATCTTACCATACCTCTGCCCTAAAATAGCTCCAATTGTATAATCACTAGCATCACACATTAATTCAAATGGTTTCTCCTAATCCATTGAAACAATTATAGGAGCAATGATCTGTTTTTCATTTAAAGTTTCAAAGGCTTTAAGGTAATCTTGATTAAAGTCAAATTTTGTATCTTTCTTCAGAAGTTGGCATAAAGGTTTAGTAATTTTCAAAAATTCCTTTATATATCTGCTGTAAAATCCAACATGTCCTAAAAAGCTCCTAACTCCCCTTACTGTGGTAGGTGGAGGTATTTTTGATATAACCTATAGTTTTTTAGGATCTACTTCCATGTCATTTTCTTAAATTTTATGTCCAAGCACAATTCCTCCTACAATTATAAATTGACATTTTTCTTAGTTCAATATGAGATTAGTCTTTTCACAATGTTCTAGAACTTTCTCTAAATGACTTAGACATATTTCGAATGAAGTTCCAAATACAAAAAAAATCTTCTATAAAGACTTCAATCTCTTTTTTGGTGAAATCACTTAAAATTGACATCATACGTCTTTGAAATGTTGCAGGTGAATTACATAATCCAAAAGGCATTCGCCAAAAAGCAAAAGTTCCATAAGGACTAGTAAATGTTATTTTCTCTTGATCCTCTGGAGTAATAGGTATTTGATGATAACCGGTATATCCATCTAGAAAACAAAAATATTTATGCCTAGCTAATCTATCTAATATCTGATCTAAAAATGGTAAAGGAAAATGATCCTTTCTGGTGACAGAATCTAATTTTCTATAATCTATGTAGATTTGCCAATCAGTGACTTGTCTTGTTGATATTAGTTCATTATGCTCATTTGTTACTACAGTCACACCTCCTTTCTTTGGAACACAGTGAATTAAACTAACCTAAACACTGTCTGAAATAAGATATGTTAATCTAGCATCTAACCATTCCAAAATTTCTTTCTTTACTACTTCTTTCATCATAAGATTTAATCTCCTTTTAAGGATTAGCTCTTCATTACTACTTCTTTCATCATAAGATTTAATCTCTTTTAAGGATCAGCTCTTCACTTAGGCTTATGATTATCTTCCATCAAAATTTCATGTATACGAATTGAAGGACTGATTCTTTTAATATAAGCTAATGTCTATCCAAAGGCATTCTTATATCTTTTTGAAATTTCCAACTTCTTTTAATATAAGCTAATGTCTATCCAAAGGCATTCTTATATCTTTTTAAAATTTCCAACTACTGTTGTTCTTGCATTTCAATTAATTCTAAGGATACTGTAATAGTTAATGTAGAAAAATCTCCTAAAAATGCATACTTCCAAGGTGTAGGAAGCATTTTCAGTTCTAGTTCAGGGGGTTTCTCAATAGATGAAATCAAATTCTTATTACTTTATATAGGATCCAACATTTTAAATCTTTCTTGTTCCTAAACATAATCCATATCCTCTTGACTTACTTCCATAGATTCATCTTGAGTTTTATCCTCATCTTGATATTCCATATATTCCTTTTTAAATTCCCTTTCAAAAGTTTTCTTGAAATATTCATGGCTTAAATATTCATTAATATCCATTCTGAAGCATTCAATCTCTTGTTCTTTTGTAGGGTATCTCATTGGTTTTGTAATATTAAATGTAACCTCTTGATCACTAACACTCATAGTTAGTTCTTCTTTCTGCACATCTATCAACGCTCTTCTAGTGGCTAAGAATGGACTTCTTAAAATGATATCAATTTCTTTATCTTCCTCCATATCTAATACAATAAAGTCCATAGGAAAAATAAACTTATCAACTTTTACGAAGACATCATTTATAACTCCTTTAGGATAGGTAATTGAATGATTAGTTAACTATAGAGTTATAGTTGTAGGCAAAATATCTCCTAAGCCCAACCATGTAAAAATTGATAATGACAGAAAATTAATACTGGCTCCTAAATCACATAAAGCTTTTCCATAAAATTGTTTGCCAATAGCACAAGGAATTGTAAAACTTCCAGGATCTTTAGGAAAGCTTTTTGTGAATTATAGCGCTACACTCTTCGTTGTGTGCAACAATATCATTATCTACAAACTTACTTTTCTTATTAAGTATATCTTTCAAGAACGTCACATAGCTTGGCATTTGTTCCAAAGCTTCAACAAATGGAATGTTTATCATTAATTTCCTCAAAATTTCTAAAAATTTTGAAAATTGATTATCTCTATGTTTCTATTTCAATCTTTGAGGAAATAAAGGTGGTGGTCTTTCTACAGTGATTTTCATTAGTTTAATAAGATTTTTTTAATCAAACTAAAAAGCTTCACCAATTTTTTTAGTTTTCACGTCATCTTTTTCAACTTCAACTGCTTATTGAACTCTATTTTCTAATTCTTTTTGACTTCATAGTTGAATAACTTTAATTTGCTCTTTGTTTTGATCTTTAGGATTTACTTCAACATTATGAGGCAATGTTCTTGGAGATCTATTGCTAAGTGCAGTAGCAATAAATCCCAATGGTTTTTCCATGTTCTCATAGCAACTCCTTGACTTTGTAATTTACTGCCCATCTTTAATATCAATTCTTCCATTGATAACATTTTCTCCTTACTCTGCAAATTATTAAAACATAGGGGGTAATAAAGTTTGTAAGCTTGGTTCCCTTGATTATTGGAGTTTCCCAATAGGTTTGCAGTGTTGTTTCCCCATTGCAGATTTGCAGCATTAAAATTATTGTTACTCTAAGTAAGAGTTGGATGATTCTTCCAACCAAGATTATAATAATTGGCATAAGGATTTATTAGAACGATTGTTTATTATATTTAAAGTCTCATAAGAAGATTGAGGTTCTATAATTTTTCCTAATGAGTTCTCCTCAAACACAAGTGTTGTCTGAGAATAATTCATTCCATATGGATCTATCTTCTTTGATATAACAGCTATTTGGGCAGCTAAAATAGATATTGCATCAAAATAATGTATACTAGCTACTCCTTTTGGATTTACCATTTCTGAGGGCCATTAAAAATTAATAGTAGTCATCTCTTCACTTAATGAATATGCTTCATCGAATGGTTTTGACATTAATGATCCAGCACCAGTAACATCAATTATCAATCTAACAAATCCAACCAACACATTATAAAATGTTTGATTTATTAACCAATCTTATAACTCATGGTGTGGACACATTCTAAGGAGATCTTTAATTGTTTCACAGGCTTCATAAATTGATTCCCCTTCAAACTCACAAAAAGATGTGATAACATTTCTAAGCTTAGCAGTTTTTGAAGGTGGGAAATATTTTGATAAGAATTTTTGTGATAAATCTCCCCATGTTCTGATAGATCAAGGTGCTAATGAGTTTAACCACATCTTAGCTTTATCCCGTAGTGAAAAAGGAAAAAGTCTAAGTCTAATGGCATCATTTGTCACTCCATCATATTTAAATGTAGCACACAATTCTAAAAAACTAGCAAGGTGTAAATTAGAATCTTTAGTAGGTGTTCCTCCAAACTGATTGTTTCGTATAAATTTGGATAATAACAGGTTAGGTTCAAATGAATTAGCAGCTACAATAGGATTTTGTATACTCAAATAAATTTCATCTGCTGTAGGATTTGTAAAATCTCTTAAAGGTTTCTAATGATGTTCAGTTTCATTTCCAACGTTACTTAAATTACAAGCCATTTCTCTAAACTGATCTTTCTCTTTTTATTTTTTACGAATTTTTCTAACTGTTTTCTCTATCTTAGAGTCGTAAGGTACTGAATTTTATATCTTACACTAGGCATATACTGAATAAAGCAAGTAATTTAAAATAAGCAAACACGCTAAAATAAGAAAATGTTCCAACTAAACTACAAACACACACTTTCTTTATAAAATTTTTAAAATAAAATAAAATAAAATACTAATATTTTAAGTTACCTCCCCGACAACGGCGCCAAAAACTTGACACGGAAGATTTTAATATGCAAATTATTATGAAGTTGACACCACTTAACGGTGATAAAAACATGATGCATGCAAATTTATAATAAGTATACAATATAATCTTAACAAAATAGTTTTTATAAATATAATTTATCCTTTAAAACTATTTTTTAAACTGCTAAATCTCTGCTAAATACAACGTAAGTATACGTATCGTGCAAGTAATAAAGGGCTCTAATGGAGTCCTAGATATATATCCCACAAGGAAGTTGCAAAGCTCAAAGTAAATTATTGAAATTATTTTAAAATAAAAAAAATAAAAGTAAAGTGCGAAATTTGAAAATTGACTACTCAGGTGAAAGCTAATTAAAATGCATATGTAAGATTATAGAAATTAAACTAAACTAAATACTAAACTTTCAAAAATAAAAGTGCAAAAATTAAACAAAGTTTTTGTTGTGACAGAAAGTTCAAATTTAAGAAGCATCCTTCCCCTTTACAATGAGTATATGGTTTGTCAAGAATTTAAAATCATATGAAAAAATATATATAAATGTATATAATAACTGTTTTGTTCCAAATAGTAGCAAAGCTATTCTTTACCCTCTTTTGAGTGCTATAATTTTGTGGTAATCTATCCAGAGTTTGGTCTCTAATTCCGTGGTAAGGCTTGGAGGATACCCGCTGCCATTTAAGAACTCCCACTACTCCCTCCCTGTATGGCTAACAATCTCGTATTAGTTTCCAATCAACTAAACCAAATTTGTGGTTTTAATATGTCACCTTAAAATCTCCAATTCTGCATCCAATAAAAGCGTATTTCTCTATTTATTTACACCCAATCCCATCGATGACAAAATCTCCCATGAAATTATACGTGATTCTCCCAATGTTTTAGAAATCATATCTCATTTAAGAACATATGTCTTTCAACAAGTTCTAACATTTCAATTGGCCAAATAAAAAAGTAACTGAAGATCAGAGTTCAAATTATCATAAATTATTATCATTTAAAACCATAGAAAACAAAATCTATTCTTCACAAAACCATATCTTCAAAGTAGAGAGAAGGAGGAAGAGGACTACCTAGAATTCATGAAAGGATATGATAAAACACAAATTTCATATATAAAAAAGTGTTTACAAAACATAAAAATAAAAATACAACTTATCTCACAATCCTTTTTAAGAAAATCCCTAGAAGTTCTCATCTAAGCCTTTCTCTCTTTACAAACACTTTCAATTCTCTCTTAGAAATGTAATGAAGAAGAAATCTCTCATCTTCCCTCTTCTCTTACAAACCTAGAAAAAAATCTTCACTTCTCTCTCTCTAACTCTCACGCCACCCTCCAAAACTCTCTTTTCGTCCCTTCTCTCTCTTTTTGGAAGTTCTTAAAGTCTTATTCTTATATTCTAGGTTGCCTCCTTTAGATAAGAATTCAAAATTCCATCCAAAATTCTCTCCAAAAGTTAACTCTTTTGATTTCAAAAGATGTGTCATTTGATCAAAGAGTCATATCCCTTCATAAAAGAACCTTCCAAAGTATCTAGATGTACTGAATCACTCCAAGAGGTGTGTAGAAAAAGTGTCCATTTGAAAATTCACACAAAAATTATCTCTAACTACCTTAATTTGAAAAAGTTATCCCTGGCACATTATGCGACAGCTCTCTGGATTTTGGCGCATCATGCAAAAAATCTTGCGCATGAAGCGCCAGAATCCAAAATTGGCACTTTATGCTCCAAATTTTGTCCTTTTTGTCATTTTTGCTACAAATGTCTAAAAATTATATACTTACAATAAAAATACAAAAATACCTTTCTTTAAAGTGCAATATCACCAAAAAAAAGCATAAAAAAGGTACTTAAAACAACATATTATTTTGGTGAGTCACAACTTCACTTAGGATCAAACCTATAATATATGGTTTCTCTCTCCATTTAAAATAATGAATATTGTATTTATGGATAGGAAATGCATCCATGTCCCTTATGTACTAAGTTACCCTTCTTTCATTGGCACGCATCACCAATTTCTTTCTTGGGTAAGTATGGTCAACTCTTTTGGACTTCAAGACCGTCTATTCAACCACTTTTGAATAGAGAGGATCGGGAGTTCATTAGGACTTTTAATCTTTGTGTGGGGTTGGACCCCCAATAGGTTTGTTGGTGGACTAGTTTCACTCGAGCAATATGCGTTGTGAAGTCGGTCCTGCACTCAGGCCTAAACTTCACCTTCCCTTTTGAGTTTAGTTTGTCATTTTGTAAATTAAGTTGAATTGTGTAGTGTTGTGCTTTATCTTTAAACCTACTTTATATAATTAATTAAATTCTCCTATTTTCAAAGTTACTTTTACTAAATTCCAAAATATTTCTCATAAATAAAATTAAAATAAAGACTTACCCAGTCTATAGATTGATCTTTGTTTTTTTTAGTGCTCACACTAGAATTACTGGGTATCAGCCAAATGAGTAAACCCAGAGCACACACTAGAATTACTGGGTATCAGCCAAATGAGTAACCCCAGAGCATTCTTTTGAAGCTGCTGCAATGGCGTTCCCTATGCTCACTTTCTCGAGCAACTTGTCGATGAGCTGCGATGCAATAATGTTTCCCCTACCAAAAACTTTGGAGCTTGATTTGATGAACCAGAAGTCGTGCTCGAAAAAGCTCCCTTCTTCATAATGAAAGCTACAACTCTGGAAGTTCAGGAGCCGTCTACTGCGTTCAACCTGAACTGTCCTCAGGATTTCCCTTCTTAGAAGAAGGTGAAAACCATTGCCACCATGACACCTGCTAAGCCTGTTATTCCCGCTTTTGCTAAGGGAAAAGAGGTTATGATTATTGAGGATACAATCGACGCATTCACCATCCTGTCATCGGTGTTTGAAATTAGATTGAGTTTGAAGACTACGCCATTAACTCGGTCACAAGGAAGAGACCACAACCGAAAGGTCTGGAAGGCTGCTAAAGCCTAGATTTTTTAAGAAATGTCTGTTCATGAAATTACGCATCAAGAGGAAGTAGGATTGCTAGAAACTTATCCACTTCTACGAGGAAGTAGGTTCCATCTCCTAATGGCCACTAATGGGTACGTATCCACAAGATTGCTGCTACTTTACTGTTGCCTCATGGACATGGTGGAGAGAGGAAGAAGCCCACTTGTATCACCTGAGTCAGTACAGTATTCCAGAGACTAGCTATCAAGGAGGGTTGTTCAGTCGATGAATTACTTAAATGAGTGGGATGTGCAGTATCCCCTCGCATGAAGAAAGAAATTTTAAGAGATGTCAGATCTTCTAGATGATCTCAAAGATCAACTGAAACTTTTGCCTGATTAGATTCTAGTCAGATTCCACCTGGAAGCAGAATTGATGCTACCATCATCTCCACCAATCCTACCATTACTACTCCAAGATCTGCAGGCCGTTGACCGGTTAAGTCACGTTTGGGTCCAAACATTCTACCAATTATCAATTGTAATGACGTCTCTAAAATTTTGAAGGAAAAGATGAAGAGGTTATCTGGTACTGTATCTGATCTTCACCATAAGGAGCATACCTCTCTTCAACATGACAATGCCTCTATTGAGACACCCCGTCTCAAGTCATCACCATCGAAGAAAAAGGTATGGGTACCTAAGGTCATCGTACCAATACTATTCAATGAGACCATAAGGCAGGATCATGGAATGAAGCAAAGCATCTGACACCGTCGTAACTATTGCTACCAAGTTGGATGAATAAATGGAGCATGTTCAGTAGAGTCCTTTAGATCTTAAGAAGATATAAGAATTAATAGCTCAAGAAAAGGATGAAAAGCTCTGGGTCGAGATTTTTGAGTTAGCCAAAGAACATGGAGTTTTCCTCAAGAAAAGGATGAAAAGCTCTGGGTCGAGATTTCTCAGTTAGCCAAAGAACATGGAGTTTCCGTTGATGATGACGATGATGATGACGATGAAGATTTTGACTTTAACGACTAACTTAATGAAGACTTCATGGATATTGATGTCATCAAAACCAGTGTCTCTACATTTGCGCAAAACGCCAAACCTCTCGTTGATAGGAACGTCTTAGATGATCTACGTAAGGATGCTCTATTAAGGGATGAGCAAATCAGTCAAATGGAGAAAAGGATGGAAGATATGGCTATTTCAATAGTTGTTATGGCTACAATTCACGGACGGTCTCAAGCACAACAGTTAGCTTCTTCAGAAGTTAATCAACCAGAGATAGTACATATCACCGATGAAAGGAGGGAAGTTGCCTCGGCTAACAGAGATGATCAACATCAGAAGGATTCTCCATCAAGCTTCATACTAGAAAAATAAAATTAAACAGATGGTCAAACAAGTTCGAAAGGCCTTAGCCCAATCTAAGGGTGGTGCATGGATTTTAAAGGGTAGACCCTACTCGGAGGAGTTTGATACACCAAAAATATATGCATTTTTAGACCCATATTTTATACTCATTTTTTGTGATAATGCACTTTAATGGAAGGTTTTTTGATGTTTTCTTGCAGGTTGTTGATTTTTAGGGTTTAAAGCAAAAAGAAAGCAAAAAGGATGAAATTTAGAGTCAAAATTATGTTTTAAAAAAAATGCTCAGCACCGAGGTCAACACCGACGGCGCAAAACAATTTAATGCTGGAGATTTTTACTCAGCGCGGATGGCGCTAGACTAGCGCTGACGGCGTCAAAGGTGGAGCAGACCCCGTTTCTAGAAGGTTTGATGTATTTTGAAGACTTTTTGAAGATTTTTTGGAGGCACCTCTTGGAGGACCGACCTTGGGGCCAAATTTCATCAGAAAATTCACTCCTCTATGTTTTTCACTCCTCTAAGCTCATTTTTCGCTCCACATCATTCCATTTCACTACCTTAATTGAGTTAATTAGTGATTTTGCTTTCATAGTTTAGAACTTTTGTGGTGAGATTTAGTGTGAAACATTCCGTAAGAGTGTTGGAGAAGGAGAAAAGTGAGAGAATTCTTCTTCCCGCATTTTTAGGGAAAAGCTACAAAGATAAGTTTGTTTGTTTATTTAGTGTTGTATGAACTTTATTTTATATATGAAATTTGTGTTTGGTCGTATCTTTCTCATGAAGTCTAAGTATTTCTCTCTATCTTTCCCCCTACTCTGAGATATGATGGAATGAAGAGATAAAACGAATGTGCCATAATTAAAATATAAAATAAATTATGATGATTTTTCAACTCCGAACTTAATTTACTTTTCAGTCTGGCCAATTCATTTGTCAAAATATGTTGTGAAACATATGATCTGGGAAATTGAGTATGAGTTGTACAATAGAGTGAGGATCACATTTGATTTCATGAAGGAGAAATTTGTTCATGAAATTAAGTGCAAATAAATAGGGAAATATTCTTTGTTGGGTGTAAAATTGGAGAATCTTTAGGGTGACAGACTAAAATCCCTAATTCGGTCTTAGTGTTTAAAAACTAAA
>NW_018165361.1:27274-54385 GCF_001263595.1 Phalaenopsis equestris
TATCCTCCTAGCCTAGCCACGAATTTAGGGACTAAACCTAAGATTAGCCGATGATTCTCCATGCACTATATCAGGGTAGAGAATTAAAATTGCTTCTATTTGGCATAACACATATTAAAAACATTTATCTCATCTCATTCCACCAAAATTTCATTATAGTGGGATGGATGCTTTTTCACATAAGAAATCTTCATTACCTAAACATAATTCTTAGATTAGTATTTAATATTTAAAAGTTGCATTTCCATTTTTGATAATAGTTAAGTAATTTAGATTGGTTAAAATCTCAGCATTCAAAATTAGTGACAGTGATTTCATTTGATTTTCTATAAATTTCCTCTTAAAATTTATCATTGCTAACTTACACCTTCCCCGTGGGATCAATATTTGGGGCTTAAATAGAAAGCATATTATTACTTGATAACGATACATATACTTGCGTAGAATCCCATTATTAATTGCCTATAATTATATATATTTTACATAACTTACTTTTCATAAAAAGATCAAGTTTTTAGCGTTGTAGTGGTGTCAACTTCATAAATCCTTACATATAAAAATTTAGGATTAGAGTTCGATGTTGTACCCAACTGATGTCAACTTCATAAATCCTTACATATAAAAATTTCGGATTAGAGTTCGATGTTGTACCCAACTTTAAAGGTTTTGTGTCACCAAACTTTAAGATATTTGACAGGACTGAAAATCTCAGATAGTAAATAGTACATTTTTGAGCCAGATGTGCTAATGCCGGAGATAACAAAGACTTGATTTTCTGTCAGTATGTCAGTAGCCTGTCTGGAATAGCATTTTGTTGGCATGCCGAGTTGCCCAACAGATCATTGAAGACATTCCCCGAGTTGGAACAGTTATTTGTAAGGAGATTTGTCAAAGCGAAGCATCATTTTTCTATTGGAGATCACGTAGTACAGAAGCAAAAGCCTAACAACACACTAGTAGATTATATCTTGAGGTGGAGAAACCTTAGCATAAAATGTGAATCTCAACTACAAGAACATGCAATTGAGATTCTACTCAAAAGAACTACAGGAACATCATACAATTGAGATTCTACTCAAAAATCAAAAGCATCCATAGGCAGTAGCTTTCATGCTTAAGGGACATACCATCATGTCCTTCGAGAAACTGCTAAACAAAGCTAGCAATCTACAAGAAGAAGTTAAATAAATGGATTCTCATGAGAAATCAGAAAAGGCTAGAACAATCAGAATAATCAAGAAGAAGTCCGGGACAGTGGCAACGATTGATAAGGGAAAGAAACTAATGAAGATACAGGAAGAACAATCTCATAAAAGTTCCCAGTTGTCATCACAACATGCTCAACAAGGAACACAATAATATAGCTAGTCTAGCCATCAGTCGCATCAAGGAGGATCATATCAAATAGAAATTAAGAAGGGTATGCTCCTTTTAGAACAAAAGAAAGCATTATATTCCTTCAAACATGAATTTTTACCCAAAATGGTTAGAAGTCTAGTGAAGAAGCCTCAGTTTAGATTGTCAGATCCAAAGAAACCTTAGGAAGTTGACAAGAAAGATCATCCCAATTATTTCCCATACCATAGAATGCTTGGGCATTCTCTAATAGAATGTTTTGTCATCAATGATTGGCTCGACAAAAACCATAAGAAGGGAATATAACGATCTCAAAAGAATATTTAGAAGAACCTGAAAAAGGTTCTGTAAATATGATTTTGGCCAAGTTGATTGCTCCGATAGATCCATATTCAAAGAAAGATGGTTTGGAGCAAATCATCCCTGAAGATACTGGATCATATTCAGACTGCTTCAGCACAAGCAACCGTTCAGAGTCTGCAGCCTGCTTAGCCTAAGATGGAGATTTTACCAGAGAAATTGTCGCAATAAGAAAAAAAAGAGAAGAATGATGTTGTGAAGACCGATAGCAAGGGGGGTAAGATAGGGTCTACCTTTGTTAAATTGGTTGTCTAGTTGTCTAGTATTCAGGGAAGAAAATCCTCAAACCCCTGACCATGTATGATTATACTTTTGCCCCACCAAGGTATTATAATCACCAGGGAATTATAATTATAATGATTATGATTTCAGCTACTTTTTAACTATTTCTAGTTATAATGTAACTAAATTTGCTCAATCTAACTTCAATATCAATTCCCAAACCGATCCTCAAATTGTACTTAAGTTCAATGAACTCGCTAACTAGAATAAAGAAGATATCAACGATACTGGTTATGATAGCACCGAAAGTGAGGAGCCAGTCCTCGAGCATCATGGCACACCACTCGCCATCAATTTGGATCTGTCTGATGAAGAAGAAGCAACAAAAAATTTACCTGCAACATTGCAGGAAGAAGATGAAATCACCGAGATAAACCTGAGGAGCGGGAAAGTGTTACCCCTGAGAACAACTCTAGCAGATAAAGGAAAGCAAATTCTATCTCAAGAAGAGCTACCTCCGGCTCCGTCAAATGAAGATCCACACAACCAAGTAATGATTGAAGGATTATATAGTGGATTATAATGTGCTAGCTCAGTTTAGGAAGTGTCCGACCAAACTAAGCATCTATGATGCTCTAATCCTATCAAAGGAGATGAGAGAGTCTCTGGTCATAGCTTTGCTTGACCCAGATGAGAGAGTCTCTGGTCGATGAGAGAGTCTCTGGTCATAGCTTTGCTTGACCCAGAGATTTGCTTAGTTCAGTTGGCCAACACATCCTCACATGAAGTTTGTTCATTAAAGGAATTGTCTGGACTAACTTTCACAGATGAAGACTTGTTGCTTGGTACCGCCGACCACAACGGACTGCTCTACATCTCCGTTAACATCGGCAAATTCATGTTGTCCAGAGTTTTAGTAGATTCGGGAGTAACACTCAACCTAAAGAGTCTATGAACATTGACATAGTTTGATATTGAAGCTCAAGAGCTTACAACTGGTAAAATAATGTGAATGGGATTCAACCAAAAGGGGGAAAGAGCCTATGGATCGATTACATTATTAATGAAAGTCAGAGAACTAGTAACAACAACAAAATTCCATATCATCAACACTGAGACTTCTTTCAATACTTTACTTGGTCGACCGTTGATTCATGAATAAAACATGGTTCCATTATCTCTACATCAGTGCATCAGATTTTACAAAAAAAAGACAAGAATATTGCATCAAAGGAGATTTACAATCATTTTCAATTCACCAAGTTCGCATTCATGAAGATGCCGCCTACTATGCGCCTCCAAAAAAAACTTTGTTCTCTTATAAAGTTGTGACAAATAAAAGTCAAGATTCAGAAGGATCACGAGGACAAATCAATTTAGCTCTGCTTTAGCAATCTTCCAGCACTCTTTTGCAATAAGTTGGTGGGGGTTCTCTTAGTTCACACACCCGAAGTCGAGGTTGGGGACATGGACAGGGAAGAACCAATACAACTACTGGATAGAATAAGTCGACCATCAACATTTATGATGAAGAAAGCTTTGAGGAGGAACTGATGACGATAAAATGGAAGAAACCATAGTGCCAGATATCCTTTTAAGATGTGGATAAAATTGAATACGAATCGATGTATGATCGGATAAACCACTATGTGAATGTCATAACCCTTACTCTGATTCTCCCTCAAAAGGTTGAGAGTTTAGAGTTCAAGGAAGTCCGTAGCATTGGTTCAAAGTGGATCAAATTTTACCTTGCTTTTATTTTTGCTAATCTAAAAAATCATGCAAATTTGGATGAGGATTCTAATGAATTAATGGAATTAACTTTTGGTTACTTTTCTTTTTGTGTACAAAAGTTAATTCAACTGGGATATTTGCCAAAACAAGTGCCAAAATATAAGTTACAACTTTTTGAAAAAATATGGAATGTTAAAACTCGAATGTCCAACTCAAAAGAAGGTCTCAGATTTGGTACTATAGGACCAGTTGATGATTCAGAATTTTGCATGATCGTTACTAGCGGGTTGGAAGAGGATTGCCTTGATGTAGATGATGACTCTCAAGATCAGTTAATAGAAGACACCCCGCTGAAATTTGAGGAAGAAATTAGATCAACTATTGATGAATTGAAGGAAATTAACCTCGGGACTGAGGAGCAGCCCTGACCTACATTTATAAGTTCCTTACTAAACAAGGATGAATCTATGGAGCTAATCAAGCTACTGTCAGAATTTAAAGATTGCTTTGCATGGAGTTATGATTAAATGTCAGGATTATCCCTAAAAATAGCACTGCATAGGATATGGGTGGACAAGGATATGACCTCAGTGAAACAAGCTCTTGGAATAGTGCACCTCAAAATAGAGCAACAAGTCATTGTCGAGGTAAGGAAATTGATAGACGCTAAATTTGCGCGAGAAGAGAAATACCTCACATGGTTCGCTAACATTGTACCAGTTAAGAAGAAAAATGGATAAATCCGTGTTGGTGTCGACTTCAGGAATTTGAACAAGGCATGACCAAAAGATGAATTTTTTTTATCGATACCAGAAATGATGGTGGACATCGCTTCGACACATGAGATTGTCTCTTTCATGGATGGATTGTCAGTTTACAACCAAATCAAGATGGCTACATAAAATGCAGCATTTACAAGTTTCAAAACACTGATTGAGATTTTATGCTATATAGGGATGTCATTAAAGTTAAAGAATGTTAGAGCAAAATATCAACGAGTGATGATGAAGATCTTCGACGACCTCATTCACAACCAAGTGGAGTGCTACGTGGATGATTTGATCTTCAAAAGCAAACTGAAAATAAACCATTTGTACAATTTGAGGATCGTCTTCAAATAATTACAAAAATATAATCTCAAGATGAATCCCTTAAAAGTGTGCCTTCCTCGTCACATTCAAGAAATTTCTAGGATTTTTTACCTGTCATTGAGGAATTGAAATCGACCCGGATAAGATTAAAGCTATCTTGAAAATGCCTCCTCCCAAAACTTTAAGCAACTACACTTCTTCCAAGGAAAGTTGACATATCTGAGACGCTTTATTTCTAATCTCTCAGGTAGGTGTCAATCCTTATTGCCATTAAATAAAAAGGAGGCAAAATTTGTTTGGGAAGAGAAATGTCAGTGGGCCTTAGAGGACGTTAAGCGATATTTAATGAAACCCCCTGTTTTGGTAGTCCCTATCCTGGGGAAATCATTGATACTTTATATCGTAGCCTTAGATGACTCTCTCGGAGCCCTGCTAGCTCAGGTCAATGACGAGGGTAAATAAAACACACTCTAGTACTTAAGTCAATGTCTAATACTGACGGAGCTAAAGTATCCACCAGCATTGTCTAGCTTTTTGCCAAAAAGCTTAGGCATTATATGCTCTCTCATAAGATTACCTTAATTTCAAAATTTAATCTATTGCAACATTTAACGACCTGAGCTACGCTTTCTAGATATTTAGCAAGGTGGTCAATGATTTTATTGCAATTTAATATAACTTTTGTTCTCCTCCGTGCTATAAGGGAAAAATTTTAGCATATTTTCTCGCAGCACACCCACTTCTAGCTGGGTCCTCTCTTAAGGATGAGTTACCAGATGAATGGTTATTACAAATGTAATTCTCCAGTGCACAATGCTGGGAGATGTACTTTGATGGAGCTTCATCAGCCAGAGAAGACAACGGATTAGGAACAGTTATACCAGGTAGAGCAGGAATTGGTTTGTTTTTCATTACACTAGATAAGGGCATGCTGAGATTCTCCTACCACCTGACAGAGCTGTGCACCAAAAACGAAGTAGAGTATGAAGCATTAATTATTGAATTGTAATTGGAAATCTCAATGAATATAACAGATATTTCCATCTATGAAGACTCTCAACTCATCATTCAACAAGCTGTCGGACAGTACAAGATTTTGAAGCCAAGGTTAGCAGAATATCACCAGTACGCAATGAAGCTGCTTGAATAAATCCCCAGTGTGACTCTCTATCAGATTTCTGAGGCAGATAATGCCCATGCCGATGCTTCAGTGAAACTTGCATAAGAAATGGCATGTCCCCTTGAGGATTCCATTGACATTACAGTACAAGGAAGAAAATTTTTGTCTCGGATCAACCTCGATAATTTGCATAAACTTAAGAAAGAATAGGAAATGATGATTGTAGCTGTTGAAATCAATGAAGACCGATGTAAGCCATTTATAGAATATTTACAGACTAGAAAATTACCAGAGGACAAGTCTGAGGCATACCACATCACAAAAGGAGCTATGTCATATGTTCTAGTGGGTGATGTCCTCCACAGAAGGTCATTGATCAGATGTGGCTACAATATCTGAGCAAAGTAGAAGCACAGAAGATCGTCAAAGAAGTACATGTCATATTGTGTGGTGCTCAAGAATTGGGACCAAAAATGAAAATGAAGATCAAAAGACCAGGACATTATTTTCTAGAAATGATGTCTGATTTCATGTATACAGCCAAAAGGTTTCACCTTTGCCAAGTGTTATTTGAACTTATATATAACTTGATGCTATTTGAAATTGCCTTTTTGAGACTTTGATCGTTATGGGGTTATTTATTTGGCCAAGCATCTACGACTGTGTCAAAAATTTTGTAATAAAATTTACCTCAATAAAATTAAAACTTTTGAAGTTGCATACTCAATTTTCTCCTTTCTAATTTTAATATAGATATTCCACTAAATTTAATTAAATAAATGAAATAAATAAGAAATCTTTACACCTGTGTAAACAAAAATTAAGTCTAATAAATGTTTCATTTTGTTCTTCTTCCTGCTAAATTTTAGTGCATTAATGTTTTTTCTGTCATCTGCAAAAAAAATATTAGGATAGAAGCTGATTTTTGCTTTCAAGGATGGGTAGAATCTCACACTTAATGAGGAAAGGGCATCTCAGGGTGGCGTCATAAACATCGACTTGGACTTCGATCAGGTCGACATGCACTTAATGAGGGTCCCCTGATGGACATTATCAGCAGTCAAGAGAAGAAAGGGCTTTCGTTGTAATTAAAGATCAGCACTAAAGTGTATTCCTTGCTAAGAAAAAAAGAAAGTGATAGTGCAGCAGAATCCGATAGAAGGGGGTAGTCGCCTGCCATCCATGATAACTTCACAAAGAGGACAGTTAGTTAGTGCTGATGATGAGAGACTGCCAGATTCACCACTAAGAAGAACTCAATGCATAAATGCCAATTGCTGAAAACACAGAGCTTTCATACATGAATAAAAAAGATGCCTGAATGAGGCGGAAAACTTACTTACGCCACTTCTTGAGGGGAAAATCTATGAACCTTCCATGACAGAGACTTCCTCTAGTTTACCTTCCACAGAGGACGAGTTTGAGTCTACTACAGAGCTAATGTTACTGTCAATTACATATGAGCTTTGTGCGGGTTTCCGGACATGCAACGCCAAGATCCCCAGGTAGGTACCAGACACAGGAGCATTTGTGTAATGCCCATAATGTAACATCCTCCACCTAGAGCGTTACAACACTCTAGAGGAGTATACATCTACCGATAGTAGATTTCAAACTAGTGGCCACTCAATTGGAGAACCATAAAGCTCATTGGATACAAAGACAACGCTTACACAGATTCACACAGATATTGAAATGAGGGAGCAGCCCTGACAGTCGCAGATGATTACCATGGTAAAATTTGATAAGATTAGCAAAGTAAAGAAAAGAGAGTTTAAATTCTAAGAAGAATTTCAGGGAAAATTTGTCAACATACTGGAAGCTCTGGAACTGTACACCCGAGTCTTTTTTGAAAGTGAAGAAAGAACCATTCTAGACTACGTTTTTGACCTGAGAGACAAAGGTCGAGCTGATCTATTAATGGAAAGAACTTTTTCATAACCATGAAAGTGAATGCATGGGAAAGATAGGATAACCATTCAATGTGGTTGTTGCTATAATTTCACCAAGGATAGGCATGTGAACCCCTCAAGGGTCTTAAGACACGATGAGGTGGATCCATTGCCTGCCACAATAAAGGTGATGATAAAAAGGATGGTCAGATGGAGTGTGCTACCAGCAAACTGCATTCCAAACATTGTTTCATGAACATTTATGAGGAGGGAGACTATATCTCCCACATATAGATCACCATGATTTTTCCCAGACTTTTTTGTCTCATTCATGAGTAAAAGAAACATTTTATTCAGAAAAGAAATGGACGCTATCAGACTCGGTGAGTTCAGAGGATCAGTTACAATTCTGCTTCCAGTGGGTTTGGTACTAATTTTAAAGGGAAATGGAGCCGATCTAGCAAAGCACTGCATTCTTGGAGTGCCACAACGCAGAGTTTCAATTACACTCAGAAGGATGGATGACAACAAGATGTCATATGGATTCAGACCAGATCCAGAATTGGAGGAGCTACAACCATACAAGCTTTGAGATGGTTGTACTTATAAGCACACGCAAAGAGAAATTCTTGTCATGGAGCATGGCTTAGTAGGTCAGCTTGATCAGGAGCTCGTCCCATATAGGACAGACAGACAATTTTTTTCACCTTTTGTACAGTGTCAGAGCAACATATATGATATATAATCAGCATCTGATGTTTTAGATGTATTCAACATGATTGTTTTTTTTTAATGCTTTCAGCATGTATTTAGTCTATAGCACCTGTTTGAAGTAGCTTAATGAAATTTTTTTCAGATTTCAACATATTTACCAAATTTCCCTTTTATGTGATGGATAAAAAGCAGCAGAACCATGCGTTGTTTCTGAATTATAATGAACAAAGAACAAAACTATAAAAAAATTAATGATAACAAAATTTAAATAAAATAACCATTTGAAAAATCAACCAACAAAAATTAGGTTTTGAAAATATACTTTGATACTTAAATTTAATAAAAACAACAAGAAAATAAAATGATATATTTGTTGAGTATGTTTCTCTCAAGTTCGAGGTTGCTTACTCTTTGCTTGCCCATTACGACTATCCTTGTCTACACCAATTTTCTCACATCCCCGTGGAGTTACATACTCTGCATAAAGTTTCACAATTTTTCCTCACCATTGTCAATCTTCACATGTCAAAAATCTATGAGCTTAACACCAAAAATTATCTATACTATTTTCATGTTGTTCTCAGGGTCAGTACCTAAATTCGGATTCTCTTGTTTGGATTGATACCTAAATTTTAATTACCATCTTGAGGACAGTACCTAAATTCGGATTCCCTCCTTTCGAGGTCGGTACCTAAATTCTGATTCTCTTTTTAGGATTGTTAACTAAATTTCCATTCCCATCTTTGAGTGAGTACCTAAATTATAATTCTCTCCTTTCAAGGTCGGTACCTAAATTATGATTCTCTTTTTAGGACATGTGTCTAATTTTTAATTAAATAAGTACCCCCTTCACTATTTTAATTCTAATTAAGTAAATGTTAATCACCATGGCTTGAAACATTAGGGGTCGATTCCTCATATTTGGGATGTTATCAAATTTTTTTCAAGATCAGCAACATCTCTAGCTTTAAAACACTAATTTTCAAGCCTGATTGTCTATTATTGCTTAAAATAATTATATAAAGAAAAAATATAATCACAAAAAATATGAGACTTATTTTGGTAGATGATCAAAGGACTATAGAAAAAATATAAAATATATTTTAATGATTATGCAGAATTTTCTAGCTAATTAAATGTCTAAAAATTATAAAAAATTAAATAAATGTAATATAATTAAACAAATTAAATAAAAAAATTAAAAAAAATGATTCTACACTGTAAATAATGATTATTTTAACTCACTGTAAAAATTTGAAACCAAATTGAATTAGTTTGATCACTAAAGTATATTTTCTAAGTAAAATGAAATTTTTGCATTAAAATAATTATAATAATTAACTATAATTAGGAAAATTATGAAAAGTGATTTTCTATATTCCTTGTGATTAGGGGCACTTAAAAAAAATAAATAATTCATTTTTGAGGTACTTTTTAAATTAAAAGTAAATAAAAGTAATTAAAAATTTAAAAGATATGAAATGCCTAAAATTGTTCCTAATTATTCCATGATCACTTGAGACCCTTTAAAATATTTTTCTAATTTTATCTAATTTAGTTATATATTTTTAAATGTTAATTTTTTTTTTATTTTTCCATTAAAATAATTCTAATAAATAAAATAAAGGCCATAAAAATGAAAAGTTTGTTTCTCTAAGTTCTCTCGACTTAGAGAGATTTAAGAAAAATATAAAAATTAAATTATGAAATTAAAATATATTTAATATTTAATTAGTCACTCAAATAAATAAATAATTATAATAATTAAAATATATTTTAAAAAATCATGAAATTTGGTCCAAATGGTCCTCTGACCTAGGTGAACCTCCATTATTTTTTGTTTGAACAATAAAGTTTACTTTGATTAACTAAATAAATTAATGTTTAAAATCATTGGTGGAATTAGAATATATATATAAACAAAATTAGAAAAAATCAGATTTCCTCATCTTATACTTTAATTAATCCATGAGTTGGGTAGCATAAAAGTTTTAAAGTCCTTTGAATTGAATTTAAAGAATGTTGAAATGATAGGTCCACAAGTGGGAAAATGGTAATTTTGGAATTTGAGCTCTAATTAATATTTTGGCTAAATTAGGGCGATTCATGATCATAATTGACTTTTCTGGATGATTTTAACACAAGGTATTAAGAGGAAAACCAATTCCTCACTCGTCCAAAACAAGGGTATAATTGTAAATTCCCCTAATTATTATATATGGATGTTAATTATATTGGATGAGCATAAGGTAGAGGGATTAATCTTGGAACATAATAAATTATTTGAAGCCCCTTAATTGGTAATGAAATGATCAATGAGAATTAAATTTCATTCAATTTAACATTCTTAAAATTACAAATTTACCCATGAAATTTTAATGGGCTTAGTGGTGAATTAGGATTAATCCAAATCTGTTTAATGAGGTTTAGAAAAGACAATAAAACTAATAACTAATGCTTTAAGAATACTACTAGCCCAACATTGAATTTCAATTTGCTAAATTCCTTAGAAAATTAATTTACGCTTAAGGGTCTCCACTCACATAATCCATAAATGGAACATTGAGTGATAGTTAACCCAAATTATAGTGATAATTAAGGTATTAATGTTCACCAAATTCATTGAAACTAAATCAAAATTTGGATAATTAATTGAACAATATAATAAGTTCAAATGAAATCGAAATGTTTCAGAAGATTTTAAAATTTTTTTAGGGTTTTACCGCGAACATTTTAGAATCTATTGTATACTTTGATGGACAAAAAAATTTATTATTCTTTTTTTATAGAAAATCTTCCATTAAAATTTTTTGGGACTCAGCATGTTATGACCTAGGATTCGACAACTACACCTTAAACTAGTTTTTCTTGTTTTCTATTCCTGCAAATTTATTTAAATTTTCTGCAAAATTATATATATAGGTTGTAAGTTCTAACATTTTAGTGGGAGTGTGAGAAGATGACAGGTACGCATTTAAATTTTTTAATGCAGTTTCCTTTCATTTTAGTTTACCGTGTTTTCTTATTTATACTTTCAAGATTTATCTGCAAAACCTTTTTCAAAAATTAAAATTACAAAACCATTTTTTAAAATTAAACAACATTTTTAAAACAAAAATAAAACAAATCAATAATTTCATAACACACTCTTCAATTTATGGGATTCTCTAGGATGAGGTAACCCACGATTGTTAATGAGATCTCCCTAGTTAACGAGACCTCTCCAGTTTAAATAAGCTTAATAACTCAATTAAACTATATAAATTCAAAATAAAATAGTGGCGAACTACTATTTCAACGAGGAGCCTGGAACTAACTTTAAGGGCAGCATCTAAGAACAACAAGCGGGGTCTACAATAGTAATTCCTTCCTTAAAGATGAACAACGAGCAACAGGATTTCCAGGTTGTTAATCTAGTGCAACATAAGTCCTCATCTCATCTTTAGGCCTTTGCATAATTATGTTCTACAATTTAAGCCCTAACTCGTCTTAGGCTCCGAGATTGTCGTTCGTTACGACATAACACTTCATATCTTTCAGATTATTTGTATGATTATTTGATATAAATGTAAGCTCTAAATAATCATATTAATTGGAAAGATGTAACATCCAATAATTTTCTTCTTGAGTTTGAAGCCAAACCATAAGATAACTTGGGGAGTCATTAAGGTTCTCCTCAGGACCTGTGACAACAACTTGTTTTCTTACTTTAGATTCCATAACAATGTTCTAAATTTCAGCCTTATCCATTTGAAACTCCTTGGTTCAATCTTTGTAGAGTCCTATCTTTTGAAATTTTTGAAAATAATACTTTCTGATCTAATTCGAGAGTTTTTTTAGGTGACCTTGGTCATTTAAGATGTAATTAACTCTAAGGGCTTCCCTTTATAGGAAACTTTAAGAACTCAGCTTAAACTAAACCCTGTCAAATTTTTATATTAGATAAAGAAATTTGTCGATCAACAAAAATGTTCACAGACTAAAATGGATCACATAAATTCTTTGGTTTATTTAATCAGGCCTCATTAGCAAATGACGTGTTTATTCCTCACGATAGATGCATCATTTGAGGTGTTGTGCTCATTTATTTAAACTATTGTTTATATAAGATCTTTTCGGTCTCATATTCTCAAAAATTAAATTATTACTTTCCAAAACTTAATATATATTATATTAAATCAAATATATTTTCCAACCAAAAGGTGACGGGCAATTTATATTAAATCAAATATCTTTTCCAACGAAAAGGAAAAATAAATTTTATATTAATATAAATAGTTCATTTTTTAGCTACCCTTTTTTTAAAAAAAATAATTAAAAAATTTAAAAAACGAAAAAAAATGTGAAGAATTCTAAAAAAGAATCCTAATTGATCCTTGATCACTTTGGACCCTTTAAAATATTTTCCCTAATTTTTTTAGTTTTGTTATTTATTTTAAAATGTTAAAAAAATATTTTTCTTAATTATCTATTAAAATAATTATAATAAATAAAATAAAAAATCAGAAAAATGGCAAGTTTATTTGTATAGGTTTTATTAAAATAATTATAATAAATAAAATAAAAAATCAAAAAAATGGCAAGTTTATTTGTATAGGTTCTGTGGACTTAGAGAGATTTAATAAAAATATAAAAAGTAATTTTTAAAATTAAAATGTATTTTATATTTTAGTTAATCAATAAATTATTTAATTAATCACTAAAATCAATAAATATTTTTGATAATTAAAATATAATTCAAAAAATGATGAAATTTTGTTCAAGTGGCCCAATGACCTAGGCAAACCTCCAATAATTTTCCTATTATCCAAAAATCTTACTTCTACTAATTAACTAAATTAACATTAAAAATACTATTTTTGAGCCAAAAAAAGTTATAAATTAAATAAAAATTAGAAAAAAATCACTAGTTCTCCTATGATATTTTAATTGACACAAGAGTGGAGTACCATGAAAATTTCAAAGTCATTTGAGTTATATTTAATGAGTTATGAAGTGGAGAGCCTTAGGGGAAAAATGGTAATTTTGAGATTTTGATACCCTAATTAAATTTTAGTTTAATCAAAAACAAAATGGGTAATTTTGATTGTAAGAAACTCTTTTGGATGTTTAAAACATAATGGGTTACGAGGTAGAAATCAACTTGTCACTTTTTTATGATAAGGGTAAAATTATAATTTTATAATTGTTATGACTCTGAGAATAATTTAGTTGGATGATCCTAAGGTAGTGGGCTTCAGGTAAGAAGATAATAATTCTCTTATTCGAAACCCCTATTTGGTGATTTGATGACAAATATGATTTTAATGAAGATTGAATTTCATTCCATTTAACATTTTGATTATTGCAAATCTATCCTAAAGATTAAATTTAAGGGCTTGATAGTGAGTTAAGCTTGATATTTGAAATTGTTTAATGAGGATTAGAAAAGAGGAACATGATTAATTCATGAGTACCCTTAAACACTGCAAGCCTAACTTAAGATTTTTAATGACTCGAGTTTGCCTTAAGGGCATCCACTTACATAGCTCTTAAGAAAAAAATCAAGTGTCTATCAGACTACCCCACCCACAGGATGATGATAAAGATATTAATGTTCACTGAGCATAAGGTTTAATAATATATTGACTTTAAATTAAATTTGGATGATTAATTGAATAATATAATAAGTTCAAATGAACTCGGAACAATTCAAGAGGTTGTGGAAGCAGTTTAGGATAATGCCCCAAAAACTTTTATAATCTTTTAAATACTTCAAAAGACAATTGAACTTATTTTAATTTATCCCAAAAAGCCATTCAGTATAACTGTTAGAGACCCACCATGTTATGCTTCGGGACCCGTTATTCACCTAAATCAATAGAAATACCCTACACTACATATCCTATATTAATTTTCCCAATGCTCAATCAAGAGGATTTGAGTCTTCTCTAAGGTATTTAAATCTTTATGAGGAACTGGGGATATTTGTTTTTGCCACATATGGATCATCGGGCTTGTGTAAGTCTGAAGTCTAGGTGGTGAGGGTAATGACGATAATGTTAATGTGTGTTAAAACAAGGGATACAATGTGAGATTTTAGAATAGCATCTCCTACCTCAAAAATTTTTTAAAGATAAGGATCGATAATACTATTCAAAGATTCTTGAGAAGATGATTGCGCCAATACTCCTAGGTTGTTTCTAGTCCTAACTCAATTAAATTGATTAACTTGTGGACTGCACCATTCTACAAGAAAATGTTTTGAACAAAAATCTCTTTTGCAAGATAAAATAGATTTTATAAGTATGAAAATTAAATTCAGATGAAAATTTATGAAAGTCCGCGATTAATTACTTGGATCAAGATTAGGACTGGCCTCCATAGATTGTCGTGTTGGTAACTCTTACTGAAGGTCAGAAAGCATACAATCCAGCTCTGAGCCACCATCTTTACCACTATCTTACACTCAATCCTCATCTTCTATATGTGAGTAACGGTTTTTTTTTTACTCAAATTTTGCAAGGATTAGTTTTTTTTATTTTTACTTTTTTGTATCAGATGCTTCCTTTTACTTTTCAATACTATATATATATATATATATAGTATTAAAAAGTAACAATATATATATATATATATATATATAGTATTAAAAAGTAACAGTTTAATTTTGAAATTATGAGACAGAATCAAATATGCTTTTCCCTATTTGGCGACCGACATATTTTCGGGCGACTACATTGGAGGCTAGTTTCTCTTATCATTATGATCAGAAAGTTTTGTCTTCATAGATGGATAATGTGTCCATGTCCCTCGTGGACCAGATTACCTTTTTGTTGTTGACATGCTTTGCTCATTTCTTTCATTGGCAAGTACGGTCTACTCTTTTAGATTATAGGGTTGTCTGTTTAACCATCTTTAAACAGAATGGTTCAGGAGTCCTTTAGGAAATTTTCTTTTTGTGTGGGGTCGAACCCCCAATAGGTGTGGGTGAACTAGTTTCACCTGGCCGTTGTGCATTGTGAAGTTAGTCTCGCACGGGGTCCTAAACTTCACCTGCTCCTCGTGTCTTTCATGTTTGGTTTATTTTTTTTGCCAATCAATCCAAGTCGTTACTTCTCTTTACCCTTGTTTACTTCAATCAAAAATCCTTAATGCTATAATCACAAATAAACAAAATATTTGAAGATGAAAATAAGAAAGGATTTGCCCAGTTCGCAGAACGACATTCGTAAATTTTTGTGCTCGCACTAGAATGACAATGTATTGGTCGATACTAACGCTCAGAACTTTCTTTTTGAAGCTGCTAAGATGATGTTCCCAACTCTCACCTTTTTCTGTAACCTACCTACTGGTCGTGATGCCCGCAACATTTCTCTAATGATTAAATTTGGATCCACATTCAAGGAGTTTGAGGCCATGCTCGACAAAGCCTCGTTTGTCTTCATGAAGGTTACCATCCCGGAAGTCCAGGAGCCATCCGCTGAATTTGATTTGAACTTTCGCCAAGACTTTAAGTCTATTATTCCAGCATCCGTCAGATCTTTTGCTTCTGTGCAAGGAGATTCGTTACACCTACTGTTGTTGGATACACTGTTACCGTGTTGCATCATTTACGAAGGGAAAATAAGTTTTGATTGAATAATATTTAGTTGATACATTTCATGTGCCGACGTATGTATTTGAAATTTGTTCTAGTTCAGGGGCTACGCCACTGAGTAAGTCTCAAACGAGAAATCATAATCACAAGATCTAGATGGATGTCGGGGCCAAGGTTACAGAATTAATATATGTTGATGAGATTCCTCTACAAGAGAAACTTGGATTACCTGAAACCTCTCCTCTCTTCTGAGGGACTAGGTATCATCCTTTGTTAGACACCACTCGAAATGAGAGCCTCTATAGGATTGTCGCTGCTTTGCGGTCACCACAAGATCACAAGACTTGCTAGGTAATAGGATAGGATACCACAAATATATTCACACTATGTAAATGATCCTTATCTTAAATAGTGGCATGAAAATTTAGGTTGATAACCATTATGTATATGGAGCGCCTAGAAGCAAGTTCTAGTGAGTTAGTGTTAGGTGGAAGGGCGGCATTGATTGGATAGTCTACTATGGATGATAAATCGAGATTTAGGATGACAGAGAGGCTTAATTTATGGAAAATGATGGGTCAAAAATGGTTCGAGAGTGGTTAAGGCTTATATACGACAGCATTGGTCGTACGCCATATTGCATTAGCTCAAAGGTTAAGTGGATCCTTCAGATATATGTTTGCCAAGATCTCTAATCGAATGAGTTCAAGTGTTTTATAAATTTTTTTGACTCGACAATTACTTTTAATATTTTCTTAGTAGGTTTTAAGTTGGATTATATTCATATTTTACATTATGAGTTCATTATGAAGGCAGACAATTTGTTCAAATATTTTTTTTTTGGCAATCATGGAACTAGTTTGATATAAGTAGAAGTTGAAAAGCTTAGGGATCTATGCAACCATATATAATGACCAACAAACTTCTTTGATAAAATATGTAGAGATGACGCTTAGTTGACGATGTAGTATTTGCATTGTTGACTCTTGTGCATCCAATACGATCCAATTATAATACTCTTGGAACTTTTATATTCATATCTCCATGCCATCCACTTATGAGACTAGGCCATAGTAGGATATGCTGTGGGGAGGGTTGTAAGGGGTTCGACTAGCAATCACTGTTCAGGCTTGCTATATTATTCGATACAGGGTGATATGGGGTAGTGAACTTTCTAATTCATATTACAAAGGGTTCTTTTGGATGTCTATTTCCACAACACATTCTCAAGATCAATAAATTTTTTGTGTTTATGTTACCAGTTTAGGCTCATGAACAACAATTCATGTCATTTGTTTTGTAGCCATCAACAGCAATAGTAGAAAAAGACATGCTAGATCATTTAATGGAGCAACAATACAACATAGTGATAGATCACATGGTGCTTCAGATTATGACAATATGGATTGTTGAGTCATATCGCTTAGTGGCGCCACAAATGATTGTCCAACTTAAATGTATATCATTCGATAGTATTAAGGAGGTTATTTTTAAATCGCTTTGTTGTAATGTACTTTATCTATTCATAAATAGCATTTATGTATTTGCATTTACTTTTTTTTTATTTTGATTCTTCTCTTTAAAAAAATTTGGTAAAATTAAATTTCAATTAAAATTTAAAATAAAGTTAAGATTAAGAATTAGAAATCACATAAAAAATATTTCTGCATTAACAAATGAAAATATGGCAATAAAAAGATTTTAATCCTCTTTTCTAAAAATCCTTGAATTAATAGATTTTTTTCTCAATTTAATGAGAAATTTTCTCAGTAAATAAATACCGCTTAGAAATATTAATTGTATTTATTAAAATAAAAGCTTTTAAAGAAAATTATTATCTCATTTCACTATATTTATGAGAAAAATTAAATAATTTATTAGAATATTACTTTTATTTTTTAATTCTATGAATAAATGTTAAATGTCAAATCTTAAATCGATTTTTTTTTTTTGCTTTAAATTTGGACATTTATTCTGTCTGTCACCGCTAGAAAGACTACTAAAAAAACAAAAAAATAAAAAAAAAAAAAAAAAAAAAAAAAGAAAAAAAAAATCCTTATTTTCTAAAATTCAACCTTTAACATTTTCAACATAAAACAATGATTTAATAAGGAGAATGCAAATTACAATTCTGATTATTTAACAGGATGTTTAAAGAAAGAGGTAGAATCTCGTTCAACTGTCCTTGTCGGTGTTAAATCCTTTACATGGATTTAACATAAAGGCCACAATGGCTACAATCCCAATATCCTTTACATGGCCCACACCTATACGTCACTGCAGCTTTAATGTTGTTTTCGCCAAACCCATCGCCGAAAAACAAATATCTAGTACATTTTGATAATCAACACATGAATTATTATATAGATCACATACGGTTAATTTAATGGTTTACATCTTTTTTTATAATAAATTGAACAACAAAAAAGACGATTTATTTACATACTATCCATGCGCAAGATGACAGCGCGAGCCATTCATTCACAAAAAATTATTATATAAGAATTTCACATAGAATTACGTGAGGGGTCCAATAAAATCACATTAGATGAAGATACGAAAGACGATTTATTTACATACTATCCATGCGCAAGAGGACAGCGCGAGCCATTCATTTATAAAAAAATATTATATATGGATTTCACATAGAGTTACGTGAGGAGTTCAATAAAATCACATTAGATGAAGATACAGAAAAAGAAAATCGGTCCAATAACACAAGAGAATATTCCCTTCATATTATTTTGTATTATTCAGCTGTTATTATATGTTATTCAAGTGTTATTGTATTCTGGGAATATTTCCGATATTATAATAACACAATAATAAATTAGTAACAATTGAATAAAACAGAATAACACCTGAATAATATACAATAACACCTGAATAACACGTGAAAAAATATTCTTCTGTGTTATCAGGTAGATTTTATTTTTATTCCTGTCACCACCACATGACGTGATTTCATTAAACTCCATACGTAATTCTATATGCGGAGTCTCTAAGTTAGTAAAGTGCTTCCAAATTAACATGAGCTTAAGTAAATAAATTAATGCATTCCATACGTAATTCTATATGCGGAGTCTCTAAGTTAATAAAGTGCTTCCAAATTAACATAAGCTTAAGTAAATAAATAAAATAAATTAATGCACTGAATAAAATTAATTTGAAGTAGAGATATTATTTAAGATCTCTACTTCAAATTAATTATAAGTTTTTTACATAATTTACTGTGATTAAAATTCAAAACCTTCAAAGCTTTGTTTAGTTTATAATACCTATTATTTCTGAGAAATGATTGACATATGGATAAGAATATAGTAATATTTAATAAATTTGAGCAAAAACTAAGAGAAATTTACACGCATTCCACATGTAGTCACCTATTTAATACTATCATTTCAATTGTGGTATGCATCTTAAATATCAAACATTGGGTGCTAGATATGGAATTACATAAAAGTGGTGTGGTATTGAAGTAACTTGCTGAAATATTATTTTTGGTATCCAACATTTTAATCCACAAGATTTATATGGACAATTTGCTAAAATTTACCTAAGCATAAAAATTACACATTTAAAAAGTATTTATTTTAAAAACTTAAGCAAAAATTTTGCTTATTTGCAATGATATTTTTATGCTTATATTACAGATTTTAATATTACATGTGTGCCCAAGATTGTTAAGGTCTATTGAGCACTCTATTACCGATTAAGACCATCAACTTTTAATATCTATTAAACCTTTTTGGCTTGCCTTTTGTTATACCCAACAATACACGACATATAACTACCACTAATTAGTAGATTTATTTACACCAAAACAATAAAATTTGTAACCCGCTATACTATAGAGATGCATGGTTCATATGCCTCAGAATCACAACAATATATTGGTGGGGTTTTTCTTACGTGGCCACAATAAACCTCAAAATACTTCTATCTAAATGATCGGATACGACACTCAAAGAATAAAATATTAACACGAAGAATAGAAATATTACCTCAGATTGGACCTGATCATCCGGATGAGGAAATCTTTACGGGTGCGGAATTGGGACTTTCTCACAATGATAAGACAAGATTCAATTTTGGAGACCTCGTTTCCTAAAGGGCAAGCCCATATAGTTAATTGCATCTCTAGGATAATAGACCTTAAAAAACTCTTGATTAATACGATAAAACAAATCGTAAAAGATTAAGCTTTAGAAGAAGTAATGGGACTTACAGAAAAAGGACCCAGGTAAAGAGCTATAAATGATGGGAAGTTATTTAGAAAACTTAATATTGTGAATTTAAATTGATCAGGTTAGGTCAAGAGATTAATTAGAAACTCTTGATTTGACTGATATAAGTAATCAGGAAACCTAGACTAGGAATAGAGTTGGGTAAGAAAGATTTCTAAATGGAAAATGACCTAGACCTTGGGAATAATATACCTGGTCAAGATGCCCATGATTTTCTATCCTTCCTAGTACATTCGTATCCGTCCACTATGACCATTTTCATAACCAGGAATCCTCCTTAAATGCCTTAGCTCAACTGATTCGGTCTCAAAGTAACATGAAATACCTTCTTCTGTGATCGTGGGTTACATTCTTTAAGGGTATTCCCTCTAGCTTCAGAGGGTAGGTTTATTCTTTATCGGTCCTAGTCCTTAGAGCTAGGTAGGTGATACAGCTAAAATATATACTATTTATATACACATTTTTAATGTTATTTTTTAGGATATCGTGCTTTAATGGAAGGTATTTGTGTGTTTTTCTTTTAGGCACAATCAAATGAATGAAAAATGATGAAAGGAGTGAAAAAGGATCAAAATTGAAGCAAAAGTGAAGAAGGTGTGCAAAAGAACTGTGGCACCTAAGCTCCCATAACTGGCTCTTACGCGCCCAAAACTAGCACTTACGCGCTAAAAAAATTTAGAAGGCTGCACCTATGCCCCACATACCTCACGCTTATGCTCCAGAGTTAGTTACTTGATGACTCAATGAATTTTGACAAATTTTTTAAGAGGTGTTTGAAGCAACTCTTGGTGAAAGTGTGGGATATGATTAATAGACACGAAAATGAATTCAATTGGTTTTTGAAAGGAGGCAACTCATGGAAGATTCATTGAATGTGGATATATTTTGAAGAGACACCAATGCACCTTTTGAAAAATTATAAAAGAAGACTTGGATTAGATTGAAGAACTCTCTCTCACACATGCCCATCCAACACCCTAGAAATTCTTCTATATTTTCCCCAATGCCCCGTAGCCACGCCACCGACACCTCTCTCTCATAGATTAACTTGGATATTTTTTAGACAGAAGAAGAGAGGAGTTGTAGAGTGAATAGAGAGTATTGTAAGAGAAAGGAAGAGAAGATACTCAAATGGATTTCAAGAGTTTGGTGGAGAATATTTGAGATATGTTTTTATGTTTTTGACTACATTTGGTTTTAATTTAAACTTCTTCTTTGTTTAGATGATTTCTACTTTAAACGTAAGTGTGGTTATGTTTTCTCCATAAATTATGGGTTGTTTTCTTTATCTTTTTCCTTAAAATGATATGTGATAAAGTGTTGGATGGAAGTTGTGTGAAGTATTGATCTTGAAATGTAAGAATAAGTTGTGATGATTTTAAACCTTGTACTTCATTTATTTCTTGTTTTGGCCAATTAAGATTTTAATATTTTTTGTGAGAACAAGTAAGATCCAAGATGGTATTATCTCAATCAACTAATAGTAAGAATCACATGAGATTGCATGGATGAGAATGCAATTCATATGGTTGAGTGTAAATAAATAAAGAAATAAACTTTGAAAGGTGTAGAATTAGAGAATTTTAGAGTGATATGCTAAAATCCCTAATTTGGATTATAGTTTTAGGTTTTAATATGAGATGTTAGCCCTTATGTGGAGGGAGAAGAGGGAACTCTCGAGTGAGAGCTAGTATCTTCCCTACCTAGCCCATCTTCAAGGCTACTCAAACTGTAAAGTAGTCAATGTTCATTATAGCAACTCTAGTAAGGGTAAAATATATTATTGCTCCTATTTGGCACAACAAAATTTGAATACTACCACAACTGAATTCCATTACTTGTTACTGATTCATAATAAGGAAAAATATATTTTATTTATATTGTCTTCATCTTACAAATATCTAATTAAATTTAATTTGTTTTTTACTTTATTTTTCAGCTATCTAAAATTACCAAAAAGAATCAAACATTCATTCCAGTTATAGCATCTATAGTTTGAGTAAGAATATTTTGCATACTAGAACTTGTTATCTAAACTCTCCCTATGTGATTGACCTTTGGGGCAAAATTAAAACCTTTGGAGCCAAATTAAAAAGTCCTGAATTACTTGATAACGATATGTATACTTCTGTGGTATCCCAGATTTAAATATAATAATTTCACTCTTATTTGTTTGGAAGTCAAGTTTTTGGTGTCATTACAAAGTAAGATGCATAGGTAAGGAAAAATTAAGTTTTTAACTGCATACATTGTACTGTCATATCAATTCTGGATTAAGTTTTTGACGCCATTGCTGGGGAGAATAAAATTTTTTGAAGAAATTTTTAGAAAGTCTTATTTAAATTATTAAATTTATTTTAGGAATACAGTGTTGTTTTTATATAAGTTCTTGTTTGTGTGATTTTATTTTATGTTATTTTGTAGTAATGTATACGTAGTTCAAGTTCTGAAGGACTGGTGCCCTACGATTATGAATTAGAAAGAACTATTATAAAAATAAAAAAAAATAAAAAAATATAGAAAAAACCAAAAAATTTGAGAAAGAACTATTATAAAAATAAAAAAAATAAAAAATAAAGAAAAAACCAAAAAATTATAAAAAAATATAGAAAAAACCAAAAAATTTGAGAAATAGCAAACCAAAATAATCAAAATGTTGAAATTAATCAAGATTCAGACCTTTAAGAGATTACGTAAACCCTACAGTAGTTGAATCTCATTGTAGCATTCAAAAACCTATTGTAAGGGCTAATTCATTTGAACTTAAACCTGTTATTATCTAAATAGTATCAAATAACCAATTTTGGGGAGCACTAACTGAAGATTCAAATTTACATCTTGATAATTTTTTAGAATTATGTGCTATAATTAAATATGATGGTGTTTCAGATGATGTTATAAAACTTAAACTTTTTCATTTCTCACTGCGGGATAAAGCTAAGATATGGTTACATGTGTTAGTAACTAGATATTTCAGAACTTTGAGTGATTTAGCGTAGAAATTCCATGCTAAATATTTTCCACCATATAAAACTATGAAGTTTAAAAATAATATTAAATATTTTGGTCAGTTTGAAGGGGAAATCATTCATGAAGCATGAGAGTGATTTAAAGAACTACTGAGAAACTGCCCAGAACATGCTACCCCAGATTGATTAATAATTCAAACATTTTATAATGGATTAACTGGATCACTTAGATATTTTATCGATGTCGCTGTCGATGGTTCATTGATGTCAAAATCATTTCACGACGCTTATGCTTTAATTGATAAAAATGGTACTAATAGTTTTCAATAGCTTTTTTAGAGGATAAATCCTCAGAAAGTAGTCAATATTCATGAATTTGATGTTTTTTCAATGTTAACAAATCAAGTTGCTAAAATTTTAAGGAAGTTAGCCAATTTGGAATAAATTTTTCTAAAATAATTCCAATGATTGAAGTGAGTTAATTAGGTCAATTGAAACATCATTAGAAAAATTGAATGCCATAAATAATCATTCAAATAACCCATATTCAAAATATTATAAACCAAGTTGGAAAATAACCCATATTCAAAATATTATAACCCAAGTTGGAAATATTATCCTAACTTTAATTGGAATAATACTTAGGGTGGCAGTAATCAGCAATGGGGGAATGACCAAAGAAAAATATGTTGAGATTTTCATACCTATTTTACACTGATTTTAATGATATTACTCTATAAAGGAAAATATTTTGCATGTTTTTTGTTTCAGGTACAATAAATCGACTTTTGGAGAAGAAGAAAGAATGAGCAAGAAATGAAATTTTGCCCTGTCACCTTTTGATAAGTCTTTCAATGCTTAATATCTTTTACAATTTTAGCATATTTTTGAATGAGATTACACTTTAAAGGAAGGTGTTTTTTATTCTTATTTTTTTAGGGTAATATGTTAGGAACACAACGCAACTAAAATGGGGCAAAACAGAGCTAAAATGGAGCCAAACCGAGCGAAACGGTGGAGCTGCGCAGTCTGCTTGCCGACGGCGCCAAAAATGGTTCTGACGGCGAGATTTACCTGAGAAGACCAAAAAATGACAGAAAAGCTCACCGATAGCGCCCTCGAGCCCGCTGATAGCACCCGAGACGACTATGGACAGACATTTGGCGGTTATGGGTCGAAATTCAACATATTTAGACGTTTTTTGAAAGGATACTTGTGGGAACTCTTCAAACTTCATCCCTACACTTTAAAAGAACAAATTTAGGTTATAAAAAGAGGGATTTTTGTGAGAGGAATGTTAGGAAAAGTGCGGAGAAAGTTTAGGATTTCTAGAATAGGAGTAGAAATGTAGATTTCTACCCATTTGGAGAGATTGGAGTGGAGATTTTGAGAGAATCTGTAAGGAGATGTTCTAGCATTGCATGGATCGACGGGAGACTTTGTGGGAGAGATATTCATCTTTATTTCAAAGGGAAAAAGCTATGTATTGTGTTCTTCATTATCTTTTGATTTTTGTAAACACTTATCTAGTAGATTTGTTTTGGTTAAATGAAGTTTCCGTTGTGTTTTCTTCGTGCTTTGTGATGGGTTTCTCTTACTCTCTCTTCTTGTTTAGAAATAATGGTATGAGAGGATTATGCCATTATTTTCATTTTACTTTTCTTTTGTAATGAGTAGAATTTATGTTTAGGATTTTGGAACGCATGTTAGAAGCAGATTTAATTATAAATGTGATGGTTTTTACTTGCACTTTATTTACATTACAATAAAGGTCTGTTGTAGTGTTAAAATTTGTTGTAATTGCATTAAGACCCGAGAGGGCTGTCGTGGGAGCCCCGAAGTGAGAGCCGGTATCCTCCCAGCCTAACCACAGATTCAATAAACAAGCATAGGATTAGTCAACATTCTTTATGCCTGGACCAAAGGGTAAAGAATAGGATTGCTCATATTTGACACATACAATATTTATTGCATCTCATTCATTTATGTCATTCGATTCATTGCATAAGAATACTAGTTTTTATTATCTCAAAATTCTCTAAACTAATTCCTCGAGAAAGGTGTCTCTTTAGAATTGATATTTGCATTTAGTTATAGTTACTATCTTTACATTTAGCACTTCTTTACATTTTTACATTTAGCACTTGCATTTAGGAGTAGTTGCTAGATAAAATATTATTTTAGTCGACATCTAAGAACTAATAGTAGTAGATTATAATTTGACTAAGGACCTCTTACCTCACTTCCCTATGGGATCGATAAACGGGACTCCACTAGAGCCCTGTATTACTTGAACGATACGTATACTTGCATTTGAAATTATGACTTTACAAAATCATTATAAATATATAAATCTGGGTTCATTAATTCTTGCATATTAAAAGTTGCATCAAGTTTTTGGCGTCATTGCCGAGGGTTTAAATTTTCTAGTAGTGGTGTCAAATTCTTGTATTTTTAGGTATATAAAAAGTAGCTGTCAAGTTTCTGGTGCCGTTATCAGGGATTTAAAGTCAAATTCTTGTATTTTTAGGTATATAAAAAGTAGGTGTCAAGTTTCTGGTGCCGTTATCAAGGATTTAAGTCTTCAAGCAGCGGTATCAAATTCTTGTATTTTAAAGCATATATAAAGTCACCATCAAGTTTTTGGCGCTAAAGCATATATAAAGTCACCGTCAAGTTTTTGGCGTCGTTGCCAGGGAAGTTTTGGTAAAAAATTTAGGAGAATTTTAATTGAAGTAATTAGGCTTAGACTTGGAAAACTGTAGTGTCGTAAAAACTATTTTGTGTGAAAAGTATTTTTATATGAAAAAGTGTTGTGACAAAAAAAAATTGTTTGTGTGAAAAATAACGTGTTCGTGAAAATGTTTTGTTGTGTTGAATATATTTCATCTGTTATTTGTTTAATTGTTAATGTATTGTTTATTGTGTTGCGTATGCAAAGCAAAGGATCTGCAGGACTTGTGTCGTATGATCCCGAGTTTGAAAAAAAGAAAAAATAAAAATACAAAAAGGACTCAAAAAAGTAGAAATAGAAATGGAAAACCTTCAAGATAATAACTTGGAAAATCATCATTCTTCATTGAGGGATTACGTAAATCCTACGACAGATGAAATTCACTCAAGTATACAAAACCGTGCCGAAGAAGCTGACTTGTTTGAAATAAATCCTGATATTATCCAACTGTTTCAGAACAATCAGTTTGGGGGAACTCTTTTGGAGGATCCTTATTTACATTTATCAAATATTATAGAACTTTGTGTTATATTTTGTTATAACGGTATGTCAGGTGATGTTGTTAGACTAAGGCTTTTTCCTTTCCCAATAAGTGATAAGACTAAAATGTGGTTATACTCCTTAACACCTGGCTCTATTAAAAATTGGGAGAAGTTAACTCAGAAATTCCTAACTATGTATTTTCCACCTTCAAGGACTATTAAACTTAGAAAATATATCATCTCATTTTGTCATTATGAAGGGGAATCAATATACAAAGCCTGAGAAAGATTTAAGGAACTCCTAAGAAAGTGCCCAGCTCTGCCTGATTGGTTAATCATTGCCTGATTGGTTAATCATTGAAACTTTTTATAATGGGTTAGTAGAATCCCTTAAGTTTATAATTGATGCGGATCATTAATGTCAAAACCATTCAAAACCATTTGATGAGGCATACACATTAATTGAAGAAATGGCTACAAATGAATTTCAATGGCCCTCTACAATGGTAAATCCTAAAAATGTAGTCAGTGTTCATGAGTCAGATACGATTAATTCTTGCATCTCAGGTTGCTACAATATCAAGGAAGTTGGACCAATTTGGAATGAACCA
>NW_018165361.1:54910-56854 GCF_001263595.1 Phalaenopsis equestris
CTCAAAGACTTAGACAACATGAGTTGGATAAAAAATTTTCAAAGTTCATGGACGTACTTAAGAAGATTACAATAAATATTCCTTTCGTTGAAGCTTTAAAACATATGCCAAGTTATGCAAAATTTATGAAGGAGAGATTAAACAAGAAAAGGAAATTTGGTTATTAAGTTGCACTAAGTGAGGAGTGCAGCGCTATACTTCAGAAAAATTTTTCTCGAAAACTTAAAGATCATTGTAGCTTTACAATTCTTGTGCAATTGGAAAAAGATTATGTGGAAAAGCTTTATGTGATTTATGATCGAGCATTAATGTGATGCCTCTATCAATATTTAATAGGTTAGGTTCAGCCCATATTTCTCCCACTACTATAACTCTTCAGTTAACTGATTGATACTGATTTTATCCAAAAGGGATTAGGTGTGGGGTTTGCCCGTAAGAAGCTGTCGGTCATCGGAATTAGTGGATAAATTTATCTTTCTTATGGACATTATTGTATTAGATATGGAGGAAGATAAAGATATTCCCATTATTTTGGGTAGACCTTTTCTTATTACTGGACAAGCTATGATAGATGTGCAAAAAGAAAAGTTAACTATGAATATTAATGACCATGAAACCACTTTTGATGTTTTAAAGGCTATGAAATATCCAGCTGAGAGAAAAGATGATGATTGTTTTTGGATGGATGAAATTGATTATCTAAGTAAAAACTATTTCCAAAAAGGTTTTGAGAGTAAGTTAACAGATGAGATCGAAATGAGCTTTCATGATGAGTCCAAACTGTTGCTTAAAGAAGACTGTATGTATGTTCAGAGACGTGAAATGATGGACATTACCAAAAATAGTAAAATTTTAATTCCATCTGTTGAAAATCTCATGACCTTAAAATGAATTTACCTCATACAATTTTAAAGCCTACCTATTTGGGGAATTCATATACACCACCAGTCTCTATATCTTCATATTTGACTCAATCACAAGATGAACATGAATTGAATGATGAAATCAGTAAAAGATATTCTATAAAAAGAGTTATTCAAAGTCACTGAATGACATATTTCGTGGTATACAAACAAAATGAGTGAGATTCTAATGTTGGGGCAGATTATTAATGTAATTAACATTTACCCCCAGAGATTTTACCTAGTGACTCTGAGATAAATCCTAAGCAAATGAATTATGAGCAATTTAAAATTATTGAACTGATATTTAGAAGAGAATTCGAGGATTTGTTTTACAAGAGCTTTGAGTTGACAGATAAGGACAAGGAAATTAAAAGTTCAATGGAAGAAATTCCTGAAGAATTGGAAGATAACATGAAACAGAAGAGTAACATCAAAGAATTTAATCCAGAATCTAAATTATCTAGAGAGAATCTGACCCATAATTTGGGAGATCATGAAGTATCATATAAAGATCCATTTCTTATAAATTTCAAGGATGATATTAATATGCAAATTGAGAAAATTAAATATGAGGAACAAGGATATGAATCAATATGAAAAGGAAGAGCTAAAAGAAAATTTTAAATTTGAGGACTTTGTAGGAATCACTGGATATAGAAAAATTTTGCCTATTGATCAAGGATTACTTAATGGGAATTTTGATCCAAGTGAAATCATTTGTCGGGCTAGCGACGTTAAATCAAGCACTTTATGGGAGGCAACCCATAATTATCTGTGTGGTTTGATTTAGTATGCTTAAGAGTCATGATTGTTAGTGTTGTATTGTGTTTGATTTTGATCTGTTTGCTTGATGTTTGGTAGATGTTTGGATTGTTAGTGTTTTGATTTACTTTTTGTGTGCCATGAGGAAGATGATTCATTAACATCTTATTATGGTTAGACTTGTATGTTCTCTTGTAGTAGTTGGATTGACGAGTCCACTACAACTTGGGTCTCACCTAGACTTGAGTTTTACAAAAGACATTATGAATTTTTATAG
>NW_018165361.1:57053-57466 GCF_001263595.1 Phalaenopsis equestris
ATGAGATGGAGGAAGAATTGACCTCATTTATCTTGTTTGTGTGTTTGTGTTTGTGTTCGTGTTACAATTTATAAGAATTCAAGAACATTTTTATATTTAAATGCTGATACATGTTATGCTAGTTAGAACTTTATTTAGTTAATTTCATTCTGGCATGCTTTGTTTAGATTTACTTTCTACTACATGTTTTCTATTCTAATAAATAATTGTAGAAATTTTTGATAGAAATTTGTGATAGATAGAATTTCTAAACTGTTTTTCTTCCTACTTATATTTTCTGCACTAAATGTTATACGTGGTAAAAATCAAGTTTGGGGGTAGGAAGAAAAATGAAATTTTATAGTGAATATACTTCCTTTTAGTTTAATATTGTTGCATGAATGTTTTAGGCTAGATTTACTTTCTTATGTTGT
>NW_018165361.1:57593-59627 GCF_001263595.1 Phalaenopsis equestris
TTAAATATTTTCAAAAATTATTAATATGATTTTATGTAGTGAATTTAAATCAGGTAATTATATTTTGTAGATATTTAAATATTATGGTAGATTTAAAGGAATATTTTTGTAATAAAAATTAATTTTGTAGATTAAGTTATTTAGTATAAGAGAATAAGACTATAGTTAACTATTTAAAGTAAAGGAAACTATATTTTGAAGTATTAAGAATCTTGGAAATTTATTTGAGAAGAAAAGATTGGGGCTCAAAGATGTAAAAGCTATGAAAAATTTATAGGGTAAAGGAATGCTTTGAGTTTTAAATTTAGGGAAAAAAAGATGATGTCCAAAATCATTAAAGGCTATCGAGATATAATAATTTTAACTTGAAAAATGAAAAAGAAATGATTGACAACAATCCCTGAAAAAAAAGAAAAATATATAGGATTGAAAGCATTCCAAATGAAAAAGAGAAAAGAAAAGAATGAAAAAAAGTATAAAAGTGAGCAGAAGCTTGAGGAGATGCCTAATAAAAAATTGGCTTCACTAGACCTACCTAAAGGGAAAACATAAATACATTCCTGAACTTATATTTATGTATTAACATCTTTTATTAGTAGTGTTCTCATGAAATTCCTATCAGTTGAATATTCTAAGTGACTTGATATTACAACATATAGTCATTCTTGAAATGAATAGAAAACTAGAACTCTTAAACTTGATGACTAGATAATCTTGTACCTACAGAGTTAATTTAATTACTTGATTTTTTTCTGAAAATCTCACTACGATATTTACTTAAATAAAACTTATAGTATTTCTGAATTAAAACTTTACTACGATAGATCATAATTTTTATATAGTACTAAAATTACTTGAGGACTAGTAATAGTTAATTTCAAGGGATTTTGACCAAAGAAAAATATCTTGAGATTTTCATACCTATTTTACACTGATTTTGATGATATTGCTCTATAAAGGAAGGTATTTTGCATGTTTTTTTTCAGGTACAAGAAATGGACTTTTGGAGAAAAAGAAACAAAAACGGTGCAATTTGGAGCAAAAACGAGTAAGAAATGAAATTTTGCCCTGTCTCCTTTCGATAAGTCTTTCAATGCTTAATCTCTTTTACACTTCTTGCATTTTTTTCAATGCTTAATCTCTTTAAAGAAAGTTTGTTTTCATGCTTATTTTGTAGGGTTATCTGTTAGGAACATAACGCAATTGAAATTGGGTGAAACAGAGCTAAAACGGAGCCAAACGAAGCAAAAAGGTGGAGCTGCGCAGTCTGCTCGCCGACGGTGAGATTTACTTGAGAAGATCAAAAAATGACAGAAAATCTCGCCGAGAGCACCCTCGAGCCCGTCGACGGCACCCTGGACGACTATGGACCGACTTTTGGCTGTTATGGGCCGAAACTCAACGTACTTGGACGCTTTTTGAAAGGAAACTTGTGGAAAATCTTCAAACTTCATCCCTACACTTTAAAAGAACAAATTTAGGTTAGAAAAAGAGGGATTTTTGTGAGAAGAAGTTAGGTAAAGTGTGGAGAAAGCTTAGGATTTTTAGAATAGGAGTAGAAATGTAGATTTCTACCCTTTTAGAGAGATTGGAGAGGAGATTTTGAGAGAATTTGTAAGGAGATGTTCTAGCATTGCATGGATCAGCGTGAGACTTTGTGGGGGAGATATTCATCTTTCATTCAAAGGAAAAAAGCTAAGTATTGTGTTCTTAATTATCTTTTGATTTTTGTAAACACTTATCTAGTGGATTTGCTTTGGTTAAATGAAGTTTCCGTTGTGTTTTCTTCATGCTTTGTGATGGGCTTCTCCTACTCCCTCTTCTTGTTTGGAAATAATGCTTGTTTTCATTTTACTTTTCTTTTGTAATGAGTAGAATTCATGTTTAGGATTTTTTGATGCATGTTAGAAGCGGATTTAATTAATAATGTGATGGTTTTTACTTGCACTTTATTTACATTACAATAAAGGCCTATTGTAGTGTTAAAATTAATTGTAATTTTATTAAGACCCGAGAGGGCTGTGTAATTCTCAA
>NW_018165361.1:59682-68255 GCF_001263595.1 Phalaenopsis equestris
AATGCAAATAAATAGGGAAATATACTTTGATGGGCATAGAATTGGAGATTTTAGGGTGACAGACTAAAATCCCCAATTCGGTCCTATTATTTGAGTACTGAAGCAGAGATGTCAGCCCTCAGACAAGGGGAATGTGGGAGCTCTGATGTGAGAGCCGCTATCCTCCCAGCCTAACCATGGATTCAGTAAACAAGAATAGGATTAGTCAATGTTCTTTATGCCTAGGGGTAAAGAATAGGATTGTTCCTATTTGGCACATACAATATCTAATGCATCTCATTCTTTTACGTCATCTGATTCATTGCATAAGAGTACTAGTTTTTATTATCTCAAAATTCTCCAAACTAATTCCTCCAGAAAGGTGTCTCTTTAGAATTGATATTTGCATTTAGTTATAATTACTATCTTTACATTTAACACTTGCACTTAAGAGTAGATGTTAGATAAAACATTATTTTAGTCGACATTCCAAACTAAGGACTAATAGTAGTAGATTATAATTTGACTAAGGACCTCTTACCTCACTTCGTTGTGGGATCGATAAACGGGACTCTACTAGAGCCCTGTATTACTTGAGCAATACGTATACTTGCATTTGAAATTATGACTTTACAAAATCATTATAAATATATATACCTGGATTCATAAATTCTTGCATATTAAAATTTGCATCAAGTTTTTGCGTCAGTCATTTAAATCTTCTAGTAGTGGTGTCAAATTCTTGTATTTTTAGGTATATAAAAAGTCACTATCAAGTTTTTGGCACCGTTGTCGGGGATTTAAATCTTCTAGCAGTGGTATTAAATTCTTGTATTTTTAAGCATATATAAAGTCACTGTCATACAACAACCAAGTAATCCCATTGGGAAATTGGAAGAACCAAAATAATACTAATTATAAACCCAGTTATCCTTCATGTTTTAACAGTAACCCACAATTCAAGGAGAAAAAATTGTTTATCGAAGAAGTGGTGTTAAAATGGGAAATCAATTACAAAGTCAAGGAGATACAATTAGAAATATTGAGAATAAATTGGGATAAATAGTAAATTCATTTCATTAAGTAATAGATCCTAATAGATCCTAAGGAACACTTCCAAATAATACAGAAGTAAATCCAAAAGTCCAGAATAAAGAGTTAGTAAAAACATTGAACTTACAAGTGGAAGAGAGTTGAAAGGTAGAGTTCAAAAAGAGATTGAAGTAGAGAGAGATGAAATTGAAGAGCCTGAAGAAGACTCTCTGAAAGGTTTAGAGAGACCTATTTATCCACATAAAATTGACTTGGAAAAAACACCACCTCCATTTCCTTAAAGACCTCATCAATAAAAGTTGGATAAAAAATTTTTAAAATTTTTGAAAATCTTTAAAAAACTTAGGGTTAACATTCCATTTGGTGAAGCCTAAGAACAAATGCCTAGTTATGTGAAGTTCATGAATGACATTCTTAACAGAAAATGCTGTTCAAAGATAACGAGACGGATGCACTTAGTGAGGAGTGCAGTGCTATAATTAAGAAAAAGCTTCCTAAAAAGCATAAAGATCATGGTTGCTTCACAATTCCATGAGCATTAGGAGACATATTTTATGGGAAAGATTTATATGATTTAGGTGCAAGCATTAACCTTATGTCATTATCATTATTTAAAAGATTGAGATTAGGAGAAATATTCCCTACTACTATAACTCTATAACTAGCATATAATTCTATAACATATCTTAAGGGATAGAAGATGTTTTAGTGAAAGTGGATCGATTTATCTTTTCTTTTAATTTAATTGTGCTAGATATAAAGGAAGATAAGGAGATACCTATAATTTTGGGGAGACCTTTCCTAGCTATAGAAAGAGCAATGATAGATGTGCAAAAAGGCAAATTAATTATGTATGTCAATGATCAAATAATTACGTTTAATATTTCAAAATCAATGAAGTTTCCTTCAAAAGGTAAAGATGATGAATGTTCCGGAATGGATGTAAGAGTGAATGTCATTTCAAAACAACTTTTGAAAAGAAATCTAAAATGAAAGATATGGACCACGAAAAAGATGAGGAATTAGAGCAATTTGAAGTTTTTATAGGAAATATTTGAATTATGATCGACAAAGTTTTGGACCAATGTAGGATAATTTGATATTTGGGCTTTGGGAACCAGTTTTCTAGATTGAAAAACCTCCTGAACTTGAGTTGAAGTTACTTCATGAACATTCTTCCTGAACATTTAAAATATGCCTTCTTAGGTGATTCCTCAACATTACCATTCATAATTTCCTCAAATTTAACCACAGAAGAAGAAGTGAGTTTAACAAAAATTTTAAAGAATTATAAGAAATCCCTTGGTTGGATAATTGTTGATATTAAATAAATCAGTCCTTCAATTTGTACGCGTAGAATTCATATGGAACATAACTGCAAACCTAGGGCTGATTCTCAAAGGAGATTAAATGATGTTATGAAAGAAGTTGTTAAGAAAGAAATTTTTGAAGTGGTTAGATGCTAGAATTATCTACTCTATTTCAGATAGTGCATGGGTTAGTCCAATTCACTGTGTTCCTAAGAAAGGAAGAGTGGTTGTGACTATGAATGAACATAATGAGTTAATACCAACAAGACAAGTTATTGGGATGGTGAATATGCATTGATTATTGAAAAAAAAATCTCACAACTAGGAAAGATCATTTTTCACTACCCTTTCAAGATCAAATGTTGGATAGACTAGCTGGGCATAATAACTTTTGTCTTCTGGATGGACGTATTGGTTATAACCAAATACAAAAAGCACCGGAGGATCAAGAGAAAACAATTTTTTACCTGTCCCTATGATACATTTGCTTTTAGAATAATGCCCTTTGGTTTATGTTCCTTTGGTTTATGTAATGCCTCTACTACATTTCAAAGATGTATGATAACTATTTTTTGTGATTTAATTGAGATAGGAATTGAAGTTTTTATGGATGCTTTTTCAATGTTTGGAACCTAATTTGAATCATGTTTAGAACATTTACCAAGAGTTCTTAAGCACTGCAAAGAAATAAATTTAGTCCTTATATCGCAAAAATGTCAATTTATAGTAGAATAAGGAATTATTTTAGGACATGAGATATCAGAAAATGGTATGGAACTAAACCCTCCAAAAATTCAAGTGACCGTTAATTTACCATACCCAACAAATGTGAGGGAAATCAGGAGTTTTTTAGGACATATTGGATTCTACATGCGATATATTAAAGGCTTTTCAAAAATTGCTAAGCCTCTATGCCAATTACTTAAAAAATATGTAATTTTTCATTTTAATAAGTAGAGCCTAAATGCTTTTGAGTTATTAAAAGAAAAATTAGTCACTGCACCAGTTATATTGTTTCACCGCATTGGAAAAATGCTTTTGAATTAATGTGTGATGCAAATGATTAAGTTATTAGAGATGTTTTAGGACAAAAGCATGATAAAATTTTCAAAGTAATTTATTATGCTAGTAGAAATCCTAATGAAGCTCAAATTAATTATAACATAATTGAGAAAGTGTTACTGACAACAATATATGCTTTTGATAAATTCAGATCATACTTAATTGGAACAAAATGTATTGTGCATATAGATCATTCTGCTATTAAATATTTAATGAAAAATAATGATGCAAAACCAAGATTGATACGATGGATTCTTCTTTTGGAAGAATTTGACATTGAGATAAAAGATAGGAATGAAGCTGATAATCAAATTGTTGATCATCTGTCCAAACTTGAAGTAGAAAGTCATTCTGTTTTGAAAAAGAAATTAATGAACATTTTCCAAATGAGGATTTGTTCAGTATTAATGAGTGGCATGTTCCATGCTATGCCGATATTGTGAACTTTATTGTTAGTGATATTATACCCTATGAAATTCAGAAGAGTACATTTTTATCTGAAGCTAAGACTTATTTTTGGGATGACCCATTTTTATATAATTAAGGAAAGGATCTAATTATTCAATGATGTGTGCCTTTTGGAGAAACTTATGAAGTTATCCAAAAATTTCATAATTCTGATTTTGGAGGACATTTTGGTATTGATAAATCAACACACAAAATTTTGCAATATAAATTTTATTGGGCTACAATCTTTAATGATGTTAATGCTTATATCAAAACTAGTGATCGATGTCAACGTGTAGGCAATATTTCTTGGAGAAATGCGATGCCTGTTGGTGCGGAATTTGGGAAAATTGATTTGAAATTAAAAATAATTATGCAATGTAGCTCAAAAAATAGTATAACTTTAATGACAATAATTTATCATTAAAACATCTTTTAAAGTACCAATTCCCTTTCAGATATAAAGCACGTATACGTATTGTTCAAGTAATACAAGACTCTAAAGAGTCCTAGATATTGATTTCACAAGGAAGCTAGAAATATATATAAGCTAGCTATTTATATTTTATTATAAATTAAAAAATAAAAACAAACTAAAGTAAGAAGTTTGATGTTAAACTACTTAAGTGAAATGCTACTAAATATGCAGATATACGACTATAACAAGTAAATTAAACTAGATGCTAAACTTTCAAGAGTAAATTGCAGAAATAAAATAAAGGTTTTTGTTGACGAAAAGTTCAAGTATGAGAGAACATCCTTCCCCTTTATAATGAAAATATGGCTTGTGAAGAATTTGAAATCATTTGAAAAATATATTTAAAAACTGTTTTGTGCCAGATAGGAGCAATGTTATTCTCTACCCTCTCACGAACGCTATAAAGAACATTGACTAATCCAGAGCTCCCACTACTCCCTAACCTAAGGGCTAACATGCTCGCATTAGTTTCCAATCAACTGAACCAAATTGGGGATTCTATTTTGTCACCTTAAAATCTTCTTATTCTATATCCAATAAAGTATATTTCCCTATTTATTTGCACCCAATCTAATGGATGAAATACTCTCCCATGAAATCAAATGTGATTCTCCTTTTGTTGTAGAAATTATTTCCCTTTTTCAGAACATATATTTCTCAACACATTTTAACAATTCAATTGGCCAGATTGAAAAGTAAATGAAGATCGGAGTTCAAATCATCACAAATTAATGACATTTAAAATTTTAGAAAATAAAATCAATTCTTCACAAAGCCATTTCTTCAAAGTAGGGAGAAGGATAAAGAAGATTACTCATAATTAATTAGAAGGATGCAATAAAACACAAATTTCATATATAAAAATAGGTTTATAAATAAAAGAAATGAAAAATATAAATTAACTCACAATCCTTCCCAAGAAAATCCCTAGTAGTTCTCTCCAAGCTTTTTCTCTCCAAGTCTTTCCCTCTTTACAATCTTTACAATCACTCTGAATTCTCTCTTAGAAATGTAATGAAGAAAAAATCTCTCACCTTCCCTCTCCTCTTATGACCTTAGAAGAAAATCTCCTCTTCTCTCCCCCTAACTCATGCCAATTCTCCCTCTCTCCCTCTTGTCACACTTTAGAAGTCTTGCTTTTGGGCTGCTTCCTCTCAAAAGAGTTTCAATTTACCTCCAAAATTCAAAAGTCAAAACTTTGAATTTCAAAAGATGTGCCTCCTTGATCCAAGAGTCAAATCCCTTCAAATTAGAACCTTTCATAGTGTCTAAATACATTGAATCACTTAATGAGATTTTTGGAACAAGTGTCACTTTGAAAATTTGAGCAAAATTCATCTTGAACTGTCTTAATTTGAAAATTTCGTGCCTAACACATCATGTGCCAATCGGGTGCATCATGCGCCAGCACAACCTTTGAAAATTCACACAAAATTCTTCTTGAACCACATTAATTTGAAAATGTCATGCCTGGCACATCATGCACAAATATGACACATCATTCGCCAGCACTCTGGATTTTGGCGCATCATGATGCGCTAAACCCCAAAATTGGTTATTTTTTATCCAAATTTTGCTCCTTTTGCTATTTTTTTCTCCAAATGCCTAAAAATGATATACCTGCAACAAGAACACAAAAATACCTTACTTTAAAGCGCAATATCACAAAAAATGGGCATAAAAAGGGTACTTAAAATAATATATTATTTTTGAGTATCAAATTGCCTTAAATGTTACTTATCTTCAAGTAACACTTTTATTACATAAAAGCATATGACATTAGGATATAGATTAACTTATCAATTATATACTTTAGTTCAATAAATAGAATAACAAAATTTAAGAAAAACATTTAATAAGTTCAAACTCTAAGTTTAGGAATATTTAGTAGTTGAATTTATGATTTCTGATCACTGTTCCTTTCAATAAGAATTGAAATTTGTCATGCTAAGGACCTTTACAACATTCATATGAAAAGAACTTCATAAAAAATTTACTCGAAATGCTACTAATACTTCAATTCAAGTTTAGAAAGTGTAATAAAACTCCTTCCTTAAGTTGATTCAAGTGAAGCCAATTTTTTATTAGGCATCTCCTCAAGCTTCTCCTCACATTTTTTTTTTCTTTTCTTTTCTTTTCTTTTTTTTAAGGATCTTTTTAATTCTTTCTTTTCTTTTTCTTTTTCCTAATTCAGGTGAGGATTACTGTATCTAAATAGTCTTTAATAGTTTTGAACTTCACTATCCTCTTCTTAAACTCATAACTCCATACCTCTTGTTACTTACTAAAGTCATACTAGTTTATGATTTTTCATAAAGCCTCATTCCTTTCTTCTTACATGAAACTCTAAAATTCTTAACACTTTAAACATACTGTTTTTTTTTACTAAAAATAGAAAAACATGGCATTATCCTATCATACCAACTAGCTTTAACTTTAGAATTGACCTTCATTATTAAAAAGCTTTTACCTAAATTTACTATAATATTTATAAACATAAGTATAGTCATTTAAAGTTAAATCTTAGTATCTCATGTCATGTTAAAAAGGTTTTGAAAAATATAATCACTTTAGCACAAATAAAATTTTTTTTTCTCCATTTCAAAAGAAAATTTTCTTTTCCCCCAAAATTAAAATTTTAAATGATTTTATTGCACATATAGATTGTAGAAGAGCCTAAATGGAAATTCATCGGTTGAATTTTCCTCCTCAATCAATGCATGCTTCTTGAACATATGTACAAAAACATCTTCAATACTCCATGTGTGTTCAAAATTTTCCTTAAGTCTCCAATCCAGATGATCCAATATTTCAAAAATATTCTCAATTGCATGCATAAGATTATGCACCTCTTTCTCCATCCTTTTAATTCTCATTCAAAGTGCACTCGAGTTGTAGTAGGGCTTAATAGGTGATGAATTTTGAGATCCTTGATCGATCAATACATCCATAAAATTTTCATCTCCCATTCCAATGCAATTGTAGTAGACTTCAGGATCCATCGACTTCCAAGGTTATACTACTTTCTCCCAACTTTCATAAGGTAATTGCGATTAACTGTAGAATTGGAAAATAGTAGATGGATGTCCCAATCAAGTTATAGATCCATTCATGATCAAACCCAAAACTGATTTTACAATTATGACTCTAATATCAACAGGTTTTCCAATTTGAATATAGTAGTTCAGAATAGCACTCTCCTTCGTGACCTTACTAATTTTCATAGTAGGTAGTATTTTTAAGGAAATGAAGAAATACCATGCCTTTGAAGTAGGATTTAACAATAGGATTTAACAATGAAGTAGGATTTAACAATGCTGAAGAAAAACTCACATTCTCAACATCTCGGGCTTCCCAATTAGCATCTTAAGGTGTAAGGTAACAGTAGAGTTCATTCATGTTGTCTCTTGTAGGGCCAAAACTTGCATAGTAGCAGACAGGAACATTCTCGATCAAAAACATTTCATTGATTCTCGAAGGAGTGAACTGCACAAGCCTACCTTGCATGTAGATCATTCGTTGGTTGATCTCTTAAAGGTTTGCATAAAATTCTTTCACCACAGGGACTAATACAACGGTAGTACTGTAGCAAAGCACTTCCCAATGCCTCTACCCAATAAATTCTTCGACTCCAGTATTTGGCGTGTTGAATCCTTGATTCAAAAATCCCCTCTCTTTGATAAGCCCCTTCTTCGCTAAAACTCGATCATGCAATTTCTGTGCATTGAGACTGATGAACTTTCTTCGGTTGAAATATCCAAATCTAGTAGAGTTTCTAGAGTAGGAAGCCATAGGAATTAAAAAGTGGTGCCTATTACCTCGTTTCCCCCCATAAAATATGTCTTGTAGTCTATTTTTAGGAGTTATTTGAAGGTGTCTGATACGCCTAAAATGTATAGTATTTTTAGGCACATTTTTATACCTATTTTTGAGATATTGCATTTTAATGGAAGATATTTTTGCGTTTTTCTTTCAGGTACATGTAAAAAGGTGAAAAATGCTTAAAGGAGTGAAAAATGATCAAATTTGGAGCAAATACGTGAAAATTGTGCAAGAGTGTTTTGGTGCCTAAGCACCAAATCCAATGCTTAAGCGCCGGTTAAACAGAGAAGGCACGGCTAAATGTCAGAGGCCTCGCCCTTAAGCTCCAGTGGCAGTTATTTGATGAGTAAATTCAGTTTTTACAAATTTTGAAGAGGTTTTTGAGGCTCCTGTTGGCTTAATAGGTGGTTACAACCACCATG
>NW_018165361.1:68751-70778 GCF_001263595.1 Phalaenopsis equestris
TTTAATGTTGGAAGAAGTTGTGATGATTTAAATCCATGTACTTCATTTACTTCTTGATTTGGCCAATCTAGACGTTAATATTTGTTGTGAGAACATGTAAGAATCGAGCTAGTATTGTCTCAATCAAAACTTGAGAAGAATCACATGAGGTTGTATGAATGAGAATGTAGTTCATATGATTAAGTGCAAATAAGTAGCAGAATATTCATTGAAGGGTGTAGGGTTAGAGGACTTTAAAGTGACAGGTTAAAGCCCCCAACTTGGTTTAGTATTTTAGGTTCTGATATAAGATGTTAGCTCCCAGGTGGAGGGAATCGAGGGAACTCTAGAGTGAGAGCTAGTATCTTCTCTGCCTAGTCGGTCTTAAGAACTATTCAAACTTTATAGTAGCCAATGTTTTCTATAGCATCTCTAGTAAGGGTAAAGAATATTATTGTTCATATTTGACACCACACAATATGCATACTTCCATAATAGAATTCCTTTAATTTTTACTGATTCATGAGAAGGAGAAAGATATTTTCATAATTAGTGCTTTTCTTCTACAAAAACTCAAGTTATCTTTTTAAGTTTGTTTTGTTTTTGTCAAAATATTAAAATTACCAAAAATATTTAAACTTTCTTTATTGCAAAAATGTCTTAAGTATAAATAATTGTATTTTTAAAAATAGAGAGTTTTACAAAAAGTGCATATTGCACATCTTCCCTATGGGTTCAATATTCAGGTCTTAATCAAAAAGTCTTATATTACTTGATAATGATACATATACTTGCGTATATAAATTAAAAGTTAAATCCTTATTTTTCTTCAAGATCAAGTTTTGGTTTTGTTGCAAAATAAGGAAACATAATTGAAAATTATAATCAGAATTGTTGTTATACTATAGCATATAAGCAGTTTCAGGATCAGTGTCTCCAACAAAACTCCCAAAAACTGCCATTTGGAAGGTTTTAAGTCATTTTCATCTCCGCGGCGCATCATGCGTCGATCTGACACATCATACGCCAACTCTCTAGAATTCGGCGCTTAGTTTAATATCGTCAGCCCGACATTCCCAGTCTCATTCTGGGTGATCCAACATGATAGTTTCTTTAGCATTTGGTCTTCACCCATAAAAATAAGGTCTCAATCTGTGTCCATTCACTTTTAATATTCTTCTAGTTTTACGATCTTCAATATTGACTGATCCAAAGGGATAGAATTTTATAACTCTGAATGGCCCTTTCCACATAGATTTCAATTTTCTCCGAAATAATATTAATTTTGAATTATCTAACAAAACATCCTATCCAGGTTCAAATTCTCTTTTTACTATCTTACGATCATGTCATTCTTTCATTTTTTCATTATAAATCATCGCAATATCATAAGATTTATTCCTAATTTACTCAAGCTCATTTAATTGCAATAATCTTTTATCACCAGCTTCTTTCAAATTGAAATTAAATTCATTTATTACCTAATAAGCTTTATGTTCCAATTCAAGTGGCAAGTCTTCCAAAAAATTAATCTATATGGGGACATTCCTATAGGTGTCTTATAAGCTGTCTTGTATGCCCATAACACAGTATCTAATCTAATAGACCAATCCATTTTATTAAGATTAATACTTTTCTCCAAAATTCTCTTAGTTTCACGATTAGATATATCCACTAAACCACTAGTCTAGGGATGATAAGCAGTTGCAATTTTATGTATTATATTATATTTTCCCACCAATCTTGCAACTATTGAATTTCTAAATTGAGATCTTCCACATTCTAAAAGTAAGCTTTCCTATCTCAATCTCTTTAAAAATTTTGAAACACTCAGAGCATCACATCTAAGTAAAGCGATTGCTTCTATCTATTTTGAAACATAATCCACCGTAATCAATATATAGATATTTCCAAATGAAGGCATAAATGATCCCATAAAATCTAATCCCCATGCTTAAAAAATTTCAATTTCCAAATTAAAATTTAGAGGCATTTCATTCCTTCTAGAAATATTACTTACTCTCTGACACCGATCACATGATTATATA
>NW_018165361.1:72991-93935 GCF_001263595.1 Phalaenopsis equestris
ATTTACTTTTCAATCTGGCCAATTGAATTATTGAAATATGTTGTGAATCATATGGTCTGGGAAATGGAGTTTGAGTTCTACAATAGAGTGAGAATCATATTTAAGTCCATAAAGGAGTATTTCATTCATGAAATTAAGTACAAATAAATAGGGAAATATACTTTGTTGGGTGTAGAATTGGAGAATTTTTTAGGGTAACAGGATAAAAATTCTCAATTTGATTTTAGTGTTTAAAACCTAAATCAAGAGTTAGCCTTTAGGGGAAGGGAAGTGGGAGCTCTGGACTGCCAAGGATCAGTATCTTCCTAGCCTAGCCACAAATTTAGGGACTAAAACAATGATTAGTGAATGATTTTCTATAACACTGAATTAGAGCATTAAACAATGATTAGTGAATGATTTTCTATAACACTGGATTAGAGCATAGATTTAAAATTGCTCCTATTTAGCACAATACATATTTAAATCATTTACCTCATCTCATTTCACCAAAAACTCATTGTATTGGGAATGATGCTTTTTCATATGAGAAAACTTCATCACATAAACATACTTTAGTAGTTGTTAATTTTTAACCTTACATTTTTATTCTGCTAGTAGTTAGTAAGTTAACTTTTATTGTATCATACACATTTGAAATTAGTGGACTAATTTAGTTTGATTTCTATGAAATTCCTAGTTAATTTATCATTTTAAACTTAAACCTTCTCATGGGATCATTATTTGGGACTTAAAAAAGAAAGTCTTATATTACTTGATAACGATACTTATACTTTCGTAGAATCCCAATCTTAGGTGCTTAGCGTTGTTACTATAAAAATACCACATCAAGTTTTTGGCATCGTTGCAAATCGAAGTCAACTTTATAAATTTTACACAATAATATTTCACCGGGACAAGTTTTTAACATTATTGCCGAGGAAGATACTGGAAAATTAAATAGATTTGGTAAATTGGGAAATTTAGAGATAAAAATATACAAAATACAATTTATCAAAAAAATATTTAAAATAAAAAAAATAATATAACTCTATATTTAAGAGTATTTTTAAGAAATTTTTTTTGCTTATTATATTTATTTATGTGAAATATTGGATCTGAAGGTTTAGTGCCTTACAATTTAGAATTAAATAGTACTATTAGAAACGTTTGAAAATAATAAAAAGAAATTAAAAGTTTGAAAAAAATGGTGAAAAACTTTGATAATTAAATAAATGAAAATCGACAAAGTCCTTTAAAAGATTTTGCTAATCCAACAACAGATGAACTTCACTTAACTATTCAAAATCATGATGTTGCTCCTAATTCATTTGAGCTTAAACCTACTTTTATCCAAATGGTACAAAATAATCAGTTTGGAGTAACAACTAATGAAGATCCTAACTTACATCTTGATAGTGTTCTTGAAATTGATGCTACTTTTAAACATGATGAAGTGTCTAATGATACTGTTAGGCTTAGATTTTTTTATTTTTCATTAAGGGATAAATCCAAAGTTTTGTTAAACTCATTAGTACCTAGATCTATCAAAACTTGGGGAGAACTATCACAAAAATTCTTGGCTAAATATTTTTCACCCTCGAAAACCGCTAAGCTTAGAAACAATATTTCATTTTCTTATCAGTTTGAAAGGGAACTGAAAGGGAACCGATATATGAAGTCTGAGAAAGATTTAAGGATCTCCTTATAAAATGTCCACACCATGCTTTACCGGATTGGTTAATAATTCAAAAATATTACAATGGATTAGTAGGATCACTTAGATTTTTTATAGATGCTGTTGCAAATAGATCTCTAATGTTAAAACCTTTTGATGAAACATACTCTTTAATAAAAGAAATGACTACTAACAATATTCAATGGCCCTCTGAATGGGTAAATCCTAAGAGAGTAGCTATTCTTCATGACTCTGATGCAATGTCTATTTTAGCATCTCAAATTTCTACTATATGAAAAAAGATTGATCAAATTGGAGTGAACTATTCTCAAATACCACCAGCACTAGAGGAAAATTCATTAGGGCAGATAATTGGTACTTAATCATCTTATGAAACTCTAAATGTTATTAATAAAAGAAATAACAATCCCTATTCTAACTATTACAACCTTCGATGGAATAATCACCATAATTTTAGTTGGAATAATTGGAATAATTCAATGAATCCCTCAAGAAATTTAAACAATCAAGGAAATCCTAATTATCAACCTTATTATCCTCCTGTATTTAACTCTAACCCTAACCCACAAGTTAAGGAAAAGAGTTGATGATGGAAGAAGTAATGTTGATATATTGAAATTCAATTAGCACATATTGCTACGACACTTAGTAACAGACCTTCAGGAAATCATCCGAGTACTGTGGATGTTAATCCCAAAGATCAAAATAAGTAGCAAATAAAAGCTATTCTATTCAATTACGAAGTGGAAAATGAAAATAAGTTGAAACAATAATCTAAAGAGAAACTGAAGTTGATGAGGAGAAGGAAGAGATGGAAAGTGACCATAATGAAAATGAAAAAACAGAAGTTCTCCTAGAAAAACCATTACCTCAGTTTCCTCAATGACTAAAGTAAGAGAATAAAGAAAAACAAGGTACAAAATTTTTGGAAATCCTTAAAAAATTAACAATAAACATTCCTTTCATTGAGACTTTGGAACAAATGCCAAGTTATGTGAATTTTATGAAAGATATACTAAACAAGAAAAGGAAGTTTGCAGATCATGAGACTGTTGCACTTAGTGAAGAGTGTAGCGCTATTATTCAAAAAAATCTTCTTGAAAAAATTAAAAGATCTTGGTAGATTTACTATACCTTGTGCAAATGGTGAAAGATTTAATGGGAAAGCTATATGTAATTTAGGAGTGAGTATGAATCTTATGCCTCTATCAATTTTTAAATGTTTAAATTTAGGAGAGATTTCCCCTACTACTGTAACTCTTCAGTTAGTTGATCGATCAATAACCTATCCTAAAGGAGTTATAGAAGATGTATTAGTAAAAGTGGATCCTGTAGACTTTATAGTATTAGATATGGAGGAAGATAAAGAGATTCCTATTATTTTGGGGAGACCATTTCTTGCAACAGGGAGAGCTGTGATTGATGTGCAAAAAAGGGAATTGATAATGAGAGTTAATGATGAAGAAGTAAAGTTTAATATTGTGAAAGTTATGAAATATCCTGCAATAGAAAAAGACAATAAATGATAGAAAAAGACAATACCTGCAATAGAAAAAGACAATAAATGTTTTAGGATGGAAGTCACCGATTATCTAAGTAATGAGCAATTTAAGAAGGAATTTAAAGAAAAATTAAAGCAAGAAGGATTTAGTGAAAATACGAATGAAATAAAAGAAGAAAATTTAAATAATATTTAGGACAAATTTGAAACTTTAAATTTGTTGGAAAATGATAATAAAAATCTTATTCCTTCAAGTATTAAACCACCAAAACTTGAAATGAAAGTATTACCTGCTCATTTAAAATATGTGTTTTTAGGAGATTCATCTACATTGCCACTTATTGTATCTTCTCAGTTAATTAAAATTCAAGAAAAAAAATTAATAGAAATTTTATAAAAATATAAAAAGGATTTTGGATAAACTTTAGCATATACTAAAGGAATTAGCCCTTCAATTTGTATGCGCCCAATTTTATTAGATGAATAATACAAACCTAAAGCTGATCCTCAAAGGAGATTACACCTAATAATGAAAGAAGTTAAAAAAGAAATTTTAAAATGGTTAGATGTTGGAATTATATATCATATTTTAGACAGTGCTTGGGTAAGCCCATTTCACTGTGTTCCAAAGAATGGAGTGACCATTGAAGTAAATGAGAAAAATGAATTAATTCTAATAAGACAAGTTACTATTTGACAAATTTTTATATACTATAGAAAATTAAATCTGGCCACCATGAAAGATCACTTTCATTTACCCTTTCTAGATCAAATGTTGGATAGATTGGCTGAAAACAAATATTACTGTTATTTAGATGGATATACTGATTATCATCAAATCCCAATTGCTCCTGAGGATTAAGATAAGACAATATTTACAAGCCCTTATGAAATATTTGCTTTTCATAGAATGTATTTTCGACTATGCAATGCACCTTCAACATTTTCCCTTCAACACTTTCAAGATATATGATGTCAATATTTAGTAATTTGATTGAACACTAAATAAAAGTATTTATGGATGATTTCTCTGTGTTTGTGACTTCATTTGAATTATGTTTAAATAATTTGGAAAAAGTTCTAGAATTACGTGAAAAATTTAATCTACTACTGAACTGGAAAAAATGTCAATTTATGGTTGCAGGTGGAATTGTACTTGGGCATAAATTTTTTGAAAATGACATGAAAGTAGATCCTGGAAATATTCAAGTTATTGAAAAATTACCACCACCGACTACGGTTAGAGTGGTAGGAAGTTTTCTAGGACATGCTGATTTCTACAGACGTTACATATAGGCGTTATATAAAAGTTTTTTTCAAAAATAACTAAGCCATTATGCCAACTTTTAGAAAAAGATACGAAATTTTATTTTTAAGAGATTTTTAAGAGAAATGCATAAAAGCATTTGAAATATTGAAAGAAAAATTAATCAGTGCACCTATAGTAGTCCCACCTGATGAGGAAAATCCATTTGAAATTATGTGTGATGCTAGTGATTATGCTAGAGGAGCTGTTTTTGGAAAAATGCACAACAAGGTTTTTAGAGTAATATATTATGCTAGTAAAACTCTAAATGATGATCAGATTCACTACATTACTACTGAAAGAGAGTTATTAGCTATTGTCTATGCCTTTGATAAATTTAGACCTTACTTAACTGGAGCTAATTACATAGTGCATACAGATCATTTTGCTATTAAATACTTAATGCAAAAGAAGGATGTTAAACCAAGATTAATTAGAAGGATACTTCTATTGCAAGAGTTTGATTTTACTGTAATTGACAGAAAAGGAAATGATAATTAAAGCAGATCATTTTGCTATTAAATACTTAATGCAAAAGATGGAGGTTAAACCAAGATTAATTAGAAGGATACTTCTATTGCAAGAGTTTGATTTTACTGTAATTGACAAAAAATCAAATAGTTGATCATTTGTCTAGACTAGGAAAAGAAATATTAACTAATTTTGTAAATGAAATTTTAGAAAATTTCCCTGATGAACAATTATATAGTATTGATGAAATAGATACACCGTGGTATGTCGATATAATAAATTATATTGTAACTACTATTCTACCACAAGATATTAAGAATAACCAATCAAAGAAATTTATATATGATTCAAAATTCTATTTTTGGGATGACCCATATTTATATGAACATTGTAAAGCTCTAATAATTAGAAGGTGCGTGCTTTATAAAGAAACTCAACAAATAATTGAGAGATGTCATGATTCTGAATTTGTAAGACATTTTAAAATGAATAGAATTGCTTATAAAATATTGCTAGCAAGATTTTATTGGCCTACTCTTAATAGAGATGCTAATGAATATATTAAAACATGCGATAGATGTCAGCGAGTAGGAAATATTTGTAGAAGAAATGAAATGCCACAAAATTACATATTAGAAGTTTAAATTTTTGATGTGTGGGGATTAGATTTTATGGGACCATTTATGCCTTCATTTGGAAATTTATATATATTACTTCCTGTTGATTATATGTCCAAATGGATTGAAGCTGTTGTTGTACCTAAATGTGATGCTCGGAGTAAATTTTTAATTAAAAATATTTTTACAAGATATGGAATGCCGAGAGTAATCATTACTGACGGAGGATCTCATTTTAAGAATAAGAGAATTGAAAAATTAATTAAGAAATATGATATTATGCATAGATTCTCTACTTCTTATCATCCTCAAAATAGTGATCTAGCAGAAATACCAAATCGTGAAATAAAATGAATTTTAGAAAAAGTTGTAAATCCCTATAAATTGGATTGGTCTTCTTGATTAAACACTGCATTATGGGAACACAAAACTGCTTATAGGACTCCTATAGGAATTTTCACATATAAACTTAGTTTTAGAAAAATATGCTAATTACTAGTAGAATCAGAGCATAAAGCATTTTGGGTTTTTAAGAAATTTAATTTTAATCTAAAAGATGCTGGTGAGAAAAGATTGAGAAAAGATTATTGCAACTCAATTGCAACTCAATGAAGTTGAGGAGATTAGAAATGAAGCATATGATAATGCAAAATCTATGAAGAGAAAATGAAAATATGGCTTTATCGGAAGATTATTAAGAAGGAGTTTGAACCTAGATAAGAAGTTCTATTATATAAGACAAGATTGATATTATTTCCAACCACTCAGATGACCATCACTATCGCATCAGGCTTTCCCGCTTTAGATTTATTAAAGTTTATCATTAAGGAAGTGTTGTTATTAAAGATCTTAAATTTGGAAAATATTTAAAGTTAATGGGCATTGATTGAAACATTATTATGAAACATTATTATGAAATATTATGAAAGACACATACCACAATTTAATGAAGTTTTAATGTTAAGTAATCCCAACTAAACAAATGGTAAGTCACGCTGACGACGTTAAATCAAACGCCTTGTGGAAGACAACCCATATATAAATCTATATATCTATATATTATTATTTTGTTTAATAAGTGTATTTACGTATTAGGAAATAATAGTATTTTTAAGTCCTACACAATTTTATATATCATAAATTAAGACAAATATTGATATTGTAGGAAAATTTAGAATCAATTTGAACAAAAAAATAAAAGACGCGAATTTGGCCTCTAGCATTGACGCCTCCAAAATGGGCATCGACGGTGCCCGCTTAATGGACCATGGCACTAACAACGCCATCGGGAGTGCCGACGGCATCTCGAATAGTTTTCTACAAGTAGAGAAAATTTAGTGGACTTTGGCATGATTTCACTTTATAATAACTGCTAATAGGTGTTTTTAAAGTTCTAAAAACTGCCTTAGATGTCTAGAAACTTCCTAATTTCAAATTCCATGGCTTCCAATTCCAGAAATACTTCATGGTAAGGAGTTTGTAATAGAAGAAAATTTATTAGTCTTAACGTGCAGAGATTATACGACAAAGTCATCACGAAGAAGAGACTTATCAAGGAGGGAGGTTTTGTCAACCATGGATTGAGTAATCCAAGTTCACAGATTGAAAATATCATTGTGCAAAGATGTTGGGAAATTTTGTGCTACACCATCGCTGCAGTTGTAGTACCCGTAGTAAAAGAGTTTTATGCTAACTTAAATGGAATTACCCAAGGAGTCGTCTTCATTCGAGGTAAGGCTAAACCATTTACTCCAGCTTGAATTAATGATTTGTATATGATAGCAAATGTTCCAATCTGTCATTATACAAATTTTATCCCAACAAGAGATAAGACACAAGAAGTATATAATTTTATTAAGGATGAAAATGAAACTTGCGAAATCAGAGATGAGGGATACTTTAGTTTCTCTACTTCACTGCTTAATCCAATATCAAAACAATGACATTTCATTTCTACAAAATTACTCCCTACCATGAAGATTAGTAGAGTTACAAGAGAAAGTGTCATTTTAAACTATTGCATTAAAATGGAAAACCCATTAATGTGGGGTCAATTATTTTCAAATATGTTATGGATATTATTATGAATGGGCCAATATATGGACTGACATCCTTCCACAACTTTTGTACTTTTTAGTCAATCTCAAGTTCCATATGAAAGTTGGGAGAATGTTTAACTATTTTGGGAGCCCATGACTCCTATTGATGGAAATTATATAGGGAATGGAATTGAAGCATTAGATTGTATTTTGGATCATTCATCACATGCTTCAACACCATTGATGCCACCAACAGTTGAAAGTTCAATAGCTTTGGAGAAGAAAATGAAAAAAATATAAAGAGAACTTTAGAGTATTATGAATGCAATAAGAAATCTTAACTACCTTTTTGATCACTTAGATTGGAGAATGAAGGAGAACTTTGACCATAATGGGAAAATTGAGGCAGGATTGGGGTAGATGTTCAAGAAATATGTATAGATCAATGAAAATTTGATTGATCAAATCTCGTACGAACCCTTCTATAATTTATATGTTCATTATAAGTCTATGGTAGATATTAAAGGAGGAGAAAGTACTAAAGATGAGGCAGAATAATTGAATAAGTTGGACACTCTAATATTTCAAAATATTTATGTATTTAATGTGATTTTATGGATTTGATTTACTTTGTTTTGCTTTAGAACTCTATTTGTGTGTATAATTTTCTGTCAACTGTTTTGCTTTAGAACTCTATTTGTGTGTATAATTTTTTGTCAACTTTCTAGTGTTGTGGCTTGATTTCTATGCTGAATTATAGTTTAGTTTGCTTTAAGAATGTGGAAGTGTGATTAAAAAAAATGTATTTGTAAAAAGTGTATTTTCATATATAAAAGTTAGTTTGGTGTTGTTCATAAAATTTCTTGTTTGTGAATTATTTTTAGGTGAAAGTTAGGTTCAAAAAAACTAAATAGACTTTGGAGTAAATTGAACGAAAAGTGAAATTTAGAAAAAATCAAAATATGAATTTCTGGCCACGAGTGCCGGCTGCGCCCTTGACCCAAACCGACCCGAACACCCTTAAAATTCACAATCTACTCGGTAAAATGCCATTTTTACCCTTTGAGTCACCTTCAACCTCTGATTTTTACACCTAAGGCTTGCTATTGCTCTGATTTGAGGTGGTTTTAAGAAAAAAAGAAGTTTGGATTTAATCTTCTCTGGGTAAGAGCTACTCTTTGAAGTCAAAATTTTTTATTTTCACAAAGGATTTATCATACATTTCCAAGATCTAGAATTTTGAGATTTTTTTGGAAGATTTTGAGAAAATCCTTTGGTGAAGAACTCTTACATAGTAGATTTAAGTTTAAAACATTTCAAATTGTGATTTTTAGAATTTTTGGGAATTTATTTTGATTTTATCAAATTTTTGTACATTTACCGTGGCACCTAGAACGAGCAAAGGAAAGAGAAATGTAGATTTTGATGATCAAAAGTTTGTCAACTACAAGATCAACGTTTACTTCAATAGTCTACGCACAACTAAAATAGTGATTCCAGATCGAGGTTTTAAAAATTTGGGAGAAGTCGAGAGATTAATCAATGTTCGACGGTGGGAAAATTTTTATTACTTTTCTGCCGAGGTGATTATTTATGTAGTGATGGAGTTCTACGCCAATTTTAAGGAGACTTCTAAAGATTATGTGTTTGTTTGTGGGAAAATGGTGGAGTTTACTCAAGAAAGATTAATGAATTTTATCAGTTAGAAGATGTGTATAGATGCCAGTAATAATTGTTTTTTGCTACAAATAAGGTCTTGGATGAAGTTATTTCTTTTCTGATTGATTGAAGAGGAACTTGGAAAGTGAAGAATGGTATTAAGATAAACTTTCCTCTTTCTATGTTAAATGTAGTATCTATGTAGTATCTAAGGCCTGACTAAGGCCTGACGCTATTTTATTTCTGGAAGAATGATACCAACAAACCATCATGGTGAAGTTACAAGGGATAGAGCCATCTTGAACATCTGTATCCAGCAGATGAAACAGATAGATGTAGGCTCTATTATTTATAGGAACACTCTACTTATTGATTTTAGAGAGACTATTAGAGTTTTAACACACCCTGCCGTGATCTTCACACTATGTGAGCAGGCAGGACTTGATTATAGAGCTGATGAGGAGAGGATTGAACTTCTAAAACCTATTGGGCCTGCCACTATAAAGACTTATGAATCTCATGTTGAATGGAGATATGGAAGTAGGACCAAGGATATTCCTTCTACTTCTAGTACTTCTAGTGCCCCTACTATTCAAGAACTTATGGAGCAGATGATGATCCAAGAGGGAGATATCTTAAGAATGGATAGTAGAATGAAAAATATGGTGGCCAGACATGCTCACATTCACAATGATGGTTTGATAAGATAAAAGTTCGAATATGATTTTGCTTATGATGATGTAATGATCAGATACATGAGGGGTGATCACTCAATTCAGTTTCCTACTCACCCTATTTTTACTCCATATCAGTATCAGAATTTAGATGTGGAAGAAGAAGAAGAAGAAGAAGACGATGATTGGCAATGTTTTAGTTAGATTTTTTATTTAGCTTATGTTTGTTTGTACTTTATTGTCAAGATTATTTGTTTTTAGATGTGTAATACTTTATTTTAAATGTTATGCTGTGTTGTGAACTTTAGATTTGTGAAAGTGCTGAAAGTTATTAATTTTTAGTACTTTGTTGGATGTATTTGTAGTTAACACTTTTTAAAAAAAAAATTATATAGTTTATGAGTTATTTAATGTTTTAAGTCTTGTAGCTTTTCATATTAGCACATGTAATATTTCAGAGTTAAGTTTCAAATCAGAACCTTCAACAGGTATGTTTGTTCTTTATGTATTAAATGTTTTCTTTTAGCATTTGTTTTTCAAACTTCATGCTAAATCTTTTAAGAACTTAAGTTTGGGGGGGGGGGAAGAAAAATTCCTTTGTAAAGAATAGAGACTTAATTTTATTTGTCCTCAATTATTTATATTTTTAAAATATTTTTAAATTACTTTACCTGACCTTTGGTATAAGAGGGTAACTTTAAATAATTATGTCTATGTTTCTAAATATATAGTAAACTTAAGTAAAAAATTTTAAATAATAAAGGTTATTTTTAGAGATTAAGATATTTGGTATGATAAAATAAGACTATGTTTTCTATTTTAAGTTAAGGAATTTGTATTTCTTAAGTATTCAAAATCTTAGAGATTAATGTAAGAAGAAAAGATTAAAACTTTATGAAAAATCTTTAAAGCTAATATAAATTTATAGAGTGAAGGAATGTGAAAGGTTTTTAACTTTAAGAAGAGTATTGTGAAGTTCAAAATCATTAGAGGCTATCCAGATATAGTAATCTTCACATAAAAGAAAAAAGAAAGAAAAGAAAAAGAGTTGAAAATGATCCTGAAAAGAAAAGGAAAAAAAGAAAAGAACGAAAAGAAAAAAGATTGAAAATGGTGCTGAAAAGAAAAAGAAAAGAAAAGAAGAAAGATGTGAGGAGAAGCTTGAGGAGATGTCTAATTAAAAATTGGCATCACTTGAATCAAGTTAAAGATGAAGGCTTGACTACATTTTCAAAACTTATATTTAAGTATAAGCATATTTATAAGTAAAGCTTCATGAAGTTCTTTTCATATGGATACTCTTAGTGGCTTTGATATAAATAATTTACAATTTTCCTTAAAAAGAATAAAGAATCAAAAATCTTAGACTTGACTATTGAATATTCTTATACCATTAGTATTAACTGGCGTTATTTTAATTTTTGTTAAGTGATGCTATTATATTTAGTGAACTATGATATGAAAATCTAGAAGTTAAAATCTTTACAATAAGTCATATTTCTATGTTGTAAAAGAGTTTCTTGAGAACAAATAACATTTAAGTTAGGGGGATTTTGATACACCAAAAATATATGCATTTTTAGACACATATTTTATACTCATTTTTGGTGATATTGCACTTTAATGAATGATATTTTTTTCTATTTTATTGCAGGTTGTTGATTTTTAGGACTTGGAGCAAAAAGAAAGCAAAAACGATGAAATTTGGAGTCAAAATAAAGAATTAAAAAAAAATTGTTCAGTGTTGAGGGCGCTAGACTGGGCGCCGACGACACTGTTTGATAGAGAAGACGGATTAATAAAATGGCCTCTGGCGCCGACGGTGCCAATGTCGGTGCATGCCCTGTTTTTAGAAGATTGGACAAATTTAGATGCTTTTTGAAGATTTTTTGGATGCACCTATTGGAATGCACCTATTGGAGAACCGACCCTAGGCTTTATTTAGGGCCAAAATTTGGTCAGAATGCCCCCCCTTCCCACCATTTCACGTTCTTCCACTCACTCAATTTTCTTCTTCACATGCCTGCGTTCTTCGCAATTCAACATAAAAAGTTAGTTATTGTCTTAATGTTTTTGAGTTTTTGTGGTGAGTTTAATTATGAAATCTTCTTTAAGAAGTGTTGGGGAGGAAGAGAAGTGAGAGATTTCTTCTTCCTACATTTCCTAAGAGAGGCCACGAGGGATTTACTTTGAGAAAGAGTTTCAGATAAGTGTTGTTTGTTTATTATTGTTGTGTGAACTTTCTTTTATATATGAGATTTGTGTTCTGTTGTATCCTTCTAATGAAGTCTGAGTGGTTTCCTTTATCTTTATCCCTACTCTAAGATATGGATAAAAGAAGAGATAATTTGGATGTGCCAAAGCTAAAATTTAAAATAAATTGTGATGGTTTTTTTTGACTCGGCCCTTAGTTTACTTTTCGATCTAGCCAATTGAATTGTTAAAATATGACTTGAAACATATGATCCGGAAAATGGAGCATGAGTTCTACAACAGAGTGAGAATCACATTTAAGTTCATGAAGGAGTATTTCGTTCATGGAATTAAGCCCATATAAATAGGGAAATAAACATTGTTGGGTGTAGAATTGGAGAATTTTTTAGGGAGACAGACTAAAATTCCTCAATTCAATCTTAGTGTTTAAAAACTAAAGCAAGAGTTAGCCTTCAGGGGAAGGGAAGTGCGAGCTCTGAAGTAGGAGCCAGTATCCTCCTAGCCTAGCAAAAGATTTATGGACTAAACCTAAAATTAGCCAATGATTTTCTATAACAATAAATCAGGGTAGAGAATTAAAATTGCTCCTATTTGGTACAATAGATATTTAAACCATTTATCTCATCTCATATCACCAAAAACACGTTGTAGTGGGAAAGATGCTTTGTCATTATTGACCTCACTTTTGGTTGAGGTTTAGTTTTTCCTCTTTTGTAGCCTAGGGTCTAGCCATCGGGCTTTCCTGTTGATTATTTTTAGAAAACTAGAAAAGGAACCCTCACAAATAGAAATTCTACACTCCTCCTTGCTCAATTTTAAGTTCCACATATTGGTCCTAACCTCTAGCACTTAGTAGGTGGGGTCAATATATATAGGGGAGCTCAAGTATAGGGGAGCTCAAGGTGAGTTCCCATAGGACTTCTTGCCCTTAGGGTTGACCCTGGGTGTTGGAGCTAATGCAATCACTTTCACTCACTCTCACTCACAATCCATCACAGCTCTAAACCTAATATTTATTAACTTTGATTCCTTGATTTTTTAGGAGACTCATATAGATGGTCCCTTAAACCTACTAGCCCTAAGCTAGGGTTTAGCTAAGACCAGTACATAGAGGACCTAAATGGGGATTCATTGGTCCATAGCTCATGTAGGGTGGTTGATACCCAAACCCTACCAAAAAACACAATTTGACCTTTCACTTCCAAACCCACCTAAATTACCTAAACACCCCCAAATCCCAAATTTGGTCAAAATTCTCAAATTCACCCAAAATGTCCAAACTTGTTCAAAAATCATTTCAAAACTTTTGAAAATACCCGAGTTAAACCAAAACTGTAAGGATAGCCATAAAACGAAAACCAAAATTAAAATCAATCAAGATAAAATTCACCGCCCACAAAATTTAAAATATAAAACAACTCAAAATTTAATCACAAACATCATAAAACAACAATTGCAACTAAATTAAGACGTCTCTATCGGATGATTCGGAAACCCTCGGAGGAGGTAACCTACGGTTTCTAAGGAGGCTTCCCACAGTCTAAATGAAAGTATGGAACTCATTAAGTTGAGTTTAGTAAATTCATTTGGACTAAGTGAATCTAATAGAAAATAGTGGTACCGGAATGAGGGAACAATAGGATCCTAACTAGTGTCGCTCTAATCAACTTTAATATGCCCCCATAATATATAGAACCATAACCATAAGGACATTTGATTTAACATCACAAACTGACACATTAGAAAACTTAAACTCGTCACGACGAGGAGCTTGGAGCTCGTGTTGTTGGCAACACGACCATCTCCAACAGTAGGAGGATCTACAACAACATATCTTTCCTTAGAATTGAACAACCAAGCCATAAGATTTTGAGGTTGTTTACTTATGAAACATAAATCCTCACCTTATCTTTAATCTTTTTTATAGCTCTGCTGTAAAATATAAGCCCTAACTCGTCTTAGGATTTCGAGATTGTCGTCCGTAACGACCTATATCCTCACATCTTCTAGGCTATTTGTGGGATCATTTCACACAAATATAAGCCCTAAATAAATAAAATTTCCAGGATGAAATATTCAAATAATTTCTCCTCAAAATTGAAGCTAAACAATAGGTTAGACATAGAACTCTCTGAGGTTCTCCTCCATGTCTATGACATCCCCTAGTTCTTCCTACTTTGGACTCTACAACAAAGTGCTCCAAATTTGAACCATTTCCTTTTCACACATCTTTGTCCAATTTTGTTGAAAAGTCCTATCCTTTTGACCTCTTTGAAGATAAATTTATTTTATTTTTATTGAGAGTTTTCTTAGTAGACTTTGGTCATTTAAGATGTAATTAACTATAGGGGCTTGACCTTATAGGAAGCTTGTCTGAACTCATCTTAAAATAAAACTTATTTAATTCTTCATATTAAATAGAGGAAATTATCGGCAACTAAAATGATTTCTTAGACCCAAAAAATATCATATATTTCTTTGTTTATTTGATCAAGCCTCACCCTCAAGTATTGTGTTTATCCTTCGGGATAGATACCAGATTTGAGGTATAACGCTCTTTCATTTAGAATATATATTAAAATGTCCTTCCGAAGCGGGCGAGAGGATTTCAATTCCGGTGTTTGACAGCTTCCAACGGGCAACTCCTTTGACCAAAAATAGTGTCGACAGAATAGTGTCGCCAGCTTCTGGCAATTCCACTGGGGATGAGCTTCTCTTTCTATTTAAATTAGGAAATCTATCTTCACATATTGATAATGTGTTCATGTCCCTCATGAATAAAATTACCCTTCTTCCATTGACATACCTTACCCATTTCTGTCTTGGGAAAGTACAGTCAACTCTTTGGTCTTTAGGACCGTCTATTCAACCACCTTTGAACAGGGAGGTTCAGGAGGCGATTAAGGACTTTTTTAATCTTCGTGTGGGGTCAGACACCCAATAGGTGTGTTGGTGGACTAGTTCCACCCAGGCATTGTGCGTTGTTAAGTTGGTCCCGCACTGGATCCTAAAAACTTCACATCTTCTTTTCGACTTTCATTTGCTATTTTGCAAGTTAAATTGGATTGAGTCGTGCTGTGCGCACTTTAAAATTTTCTTGTAATTAAATGTTTCTACTTTTAAGCTACTTTTACTAAAAATTTTTAAAATCCCCACAAAGTAAAAAATGAATTACTCAGTCTACAAATTGGCCTCTATTAATTTTTAGTGCTTGCACTAAGATCACGAGGTTTTGGCCAAATAGCTAACCCTAGAGCTTTCTCTTTTTGAAGCTGTTGCATTGGCATACCCAATGTTAACTTTTTCTTGCAACCTGTCGATGAGCCACGATGCCCGCAATATCACTCCCACCATCAAGTTTGGAGCAAGATTTGAAGATCTTGAAGTCATTCTCAGGAAAGCCCCATTTGTCATAATGAAAGTCGCCGCTCAAGAGGTTCAAGAACTATCTGCCGAGTTGAACCTGAACAACCCTCAGGATTTTCCTTCTTACAAGAAGGTAAAGACTACTGTCACGACAACACCTACCAAGCCTGTTGTTCCCGTTGTTGCTGATGGAAAAGAAGTTATGATCTTTGAAGACCCGACTAAAGGATTGGTCATCCCGCCTTCAGTGTTTGAAATCAGATCAAGTTTGAGGACTATGCCGCTAACTCGAACCCAAAGAAGAAAATGTAATAGGAGAGTTTGGAGGGCTACTAAAGCTCAGGCTCTTAAGGAAATACTTGTTGAGAAAGATCCTTATCAGGATGAGCCAACATTGTCATAGACCTATCCACTTCTGCAAGGGAGTAGGAGTAGGTTCCATCCCTTAATGGACACTAACGGGTACAAGAGTATCTAGAAGAATGTTGCTACTTTACCATCACTTCATGGGCAAGGTGGGGAGAGGAAGAAGCCTGCTCCTATCACCCGAGTCAATTCAATTTTTTAGAGACTAGCTGCTAAAGAAGGACGTGCAGTATCCCCTCGCATGAAGAAAAAAATTCTAAGGGATGTTAGAACTGCCAGACGATCTCAAAAGTCAACTGAAAACCTGCTCGCTCGCATTTCCGTCTGGTTCAGTTTGGGGAGCAGAGTTTATACCGCTATTGTCACTACCAATTATACCATTACTAGACCCACAGGTTGTCGACCAATTAAGTCATGATTGGGTCTAAGAATTCTACCAATCACCCACCTCATAGATATTCCTAAAGTCTCATAGGAAAATATGAGGAAATTACCCGATACTGTAGTCGGTCTGCACCATGGGGAGCATACTTCTCTTCTACATACTGATGTTCCTACCAAGACACTCCATCTCAAGACCTCACCTTCAAAGAAAAAGGTGTGGGTAACCAAGGCCACTGAATCGATACGATCCGGTAAGCCCACAAGGCAAGAGCATGGAATGAAGCCAGGGTCCGAAATATCTGACATTGTCGTAGTAATTGCCTGTGAGATGGAGGAACAAGAGGAGGAAGTCCAGCAGGGTCCTCTAGATCTTAAGGAAATTCAAGAATCAATAATTGAAGGAAAAGTTGAAAATCTCAGGGTCAAGATTTCTGAGTTGGCTCGCAAACATGAAGTCTCCATTGAAGATGATGAAGATTTTCACTGTAATGATTACCTCGAAGAAGACTTCATGGATGTCCACGTTATCGAGACCAGAGCCGCTACATCTACACGCGAGGCTCAACCTCTCATCGAAGAGAACACCGTAGATGTGTTACGTAGGGCTATCCTCCTAAGGGATGAGCAAGTCAGCCAACTAGAGAAAAGGATAGAAGAGATGGCCACAACCATGACTGCTATGACCACAATTCAAGCACAATCTCAACCCCCACAGTTAGCCTCTCCAGAGGTCAATCAACCAAAAATTATACATATTACGGATGAAAGAAGAGAAGTTCCCGCAACAAATAGGGATGAGCAATCAAGGAAGGATTCTCCATCGAGCGCCATGCCAGAGAAGGAATTTAAGTAAATGGTAGAGCAAGTACGAAAGGCCTTAACCCAATCTAAGGGTGGTGCATTACTTTTAAAGGGTATTATATATTAAAATGTCCTTCCGAAGCGGGCGAGAGGATTTCAATTCCGGTGTTTGACAGCTTCCAACGGGCAACTCCTTTGACCAAAAATAGTGTCGACAGCTTCTGGCAATTCCACTGGGGATGAGCTTCTCTTTCTATTTAAATTAGGAAATCTATCTTCACATATTGATAATGTGTTCATGTCCCTCATGAATAAAATTACCCTTCTTCCATTGACATACCTTACCCATTTCTGTCTTGGGAAAGTACAGTCAACTCTTTGGTCTTTAGGACCGTCTATTCAACCACCTTTGAACAGGGAGGTTCAGGAGGCGATTAAGGACTTTTTTAATCTTCGTGTGGGGTCAGACACCCAATAGGTGTGTTGGTGGACTAGTTCCACCCAGGCATTGTGCGTTGTTAAGTTGGTCCCCGCACTGGATCCTAAAAACTTCACATCTCCTTTTCGACTTCCATTTGCTATTTTGCAAGTTAAATTGGATTGAGTCGTGCTGTGCGCACTTTAAAATTTTCTTGTAATTAAATGTTTCTACTTTTAAGCTACTTTGACTAAAAATTTTTAAAATCCTCACAAAGTAAAAAATGAATTACTCGGTCTACAAATTGGCCTCTATTAATTTTTAGTACGTGCAGTATCCCCTCGCATGAAGAAAAAAATTCTAAGGGATGTTAGAACTGCCAGACGATCTCAAAAGTCAACTGAAAACCTGCTCGCTCGCATTTCCGTCTGGTTCAGTTTGGGGAGCAGAGTTTATACCGCTATTGTCACTACCAATTATACCATTACTAGACCCACAGGTTGTCGACCAATTAAGTCATGATTGGGTCTAAGAATTCTACCAATCACCCACCTCATAGATATTCCTAAAGTCTCATAGGAAAATATGAGGAAATTACCCGATACTGTAGTCGGTCTGCACCATGGGGAGCATACTTCTCTTCTACATACTGATGTTCCTACCAAGACACTCCATCTCAAGACGTCACCTTCAAAGAAAAAGGTGTGGGTAACCAAGGCCACTGAATCGATACGATCCGGTAAGCCCATAAGGCAAGAGCATGGAATGAAGCCAGGGTCCGAAATATCTGACATTGTCGTAGTAATTGCCAGTGAGCTGGAGGAACAAGAGGAGGAAGTCCAGCAGGGTCCTCTAGATCTTAAGGCAATTCAAGAATCAATAATTGAAGGAAAAGTTGAAAATCTCAGGGTCAAGATTTCTGAGTTGGCTCGCAAACATGGAGTCTCCATTGAAGATGATGAAGATTTTCACTGTAATGATTACCTCGAAGAAGACTTCATGGATGTCCACGTTATCGAGACCAGAGCCGCTACATCTACACGCGAGGCTCAACCTCTCATCGAAGAGAACACCGTAGATGTGTTACGTAGGGCTATCCTCCTAAGGGATGAGCAAGTCAGCCAGAAAAAAGGATGGAAGAAATGGCCACAACCATGACTGCTATGACCACAATTCAAGCACAATCTCAACCCCCACAGTTAGCCTCTCCAGAGGTCAATCAACCAAAAATTATACATATTACGGATGAAAGAAGAGAAGTTCCCGCAACAAATAGGGATGAGCAATCAAGGAAGGATTCTCCATCGAGCGCCATGCCAGAGAAGGAATTTAAGTAAATGGTAGAGCAAGTACGAAAGGCCTTAACCCAATCTAAGGGTGGTGCATTACTTTTAAAGGGTATACCTTACCCAGAAGAATTCGATGTCGTACCCTTACCTAAGGGTTTTGTGTCCCCAAACTTTAAGATATTTGATGGGACTGGAAATCCCAGACAACACATAGCACATTTTTGAGCCAGTTGTGACAACACAATAAGTAATGAGGCTTTACTTTTCCAAGAGTTTGTCAGCAGCCTATCAGGGATTGCTTTTGATTGGTATGTTAATTCGCCCAACAGATCAGTTAGGACATTCACCGAGTTGGAACAATTATTTGTGAAGAGATTAGCCAGAGCGCAGCACCATGTTTCTATAGGAGAGCTCATGATGGAAAAGCAAAAGCCCAACGAGACTTTGGTGGATTACATTTTGAGGTGGAGAAACCTTAGCATGAAATGTGAACCTCAACTACAGGAACATCACATAGTTGAGATTTTACTCAAAAGCATTCATGGGACAGTAGATTTCATGCTTAAGGGACTCACCATTAAATCCTTCAAGAAACTACTCAGTAAAGCCAACAGTTTTTAAGAAGAAATCAAACATATGGATTCTCACGAGAAATCCAAGGTAACCAGAGTATTTGTAAAGAAGTCAGGAATAGTAGTGACTGCTGATAAAGGGAAACAACCAATGAAGATATATGTAGAAAATCCTTGTCAATCTTCATTACAACATGCTTAGAAACTGAATAGCCAGTGCAACCAGCGATCGCCTCAACGAGGATCATTTTGAACAGATAATAAGAGAATATCTTTTGCAGAGAAATAGAAAGTGGTGTATTTCTTCTGGGATGAAGCAATATCCAAGATGTTCAGAAGTCTGAGGAAGAAACCTGAGTTTAGACTACCAGATCCAAAGTAACCCAAGGAGGTCGACAAGAAGGATGAACCAAATTATTGCCCGTATCACCGATTCCTTGGACACACTATAGAATAATGTTTCATCTTCAAGGATTAGATCAAGAAGAATCTTGAAGAAGGAAATATAGTTATCTTGAAGGAATATTTAAAAGAACCTGAAAAAGGGTTCCAGAAATATGATTTCGGCTGAGCCAATCTCTTTGATTGACCAATATAATGGAAAAGATGGCTGGAGTAAGACTTGGAACAAGATCAAGAGGGACTTGAACCTAATTTAGAATGCTTCAAAATAAGTTTCCGTTAAGAGTATTCAGTCTGGTAAGCCCAAGATGAAGATTTTCCCATGAGATTTGTCATCGTCAAAGATAAAGAAGAAGAAGAGCACTACCATGGATTAATAGCATGGGGGGTAGGATAGGGGCTGCCTCAACTAGGTTGGTTGTCTCGGATAGATTCTACTAGATTGATAGCACGTTGGGTAGGATAGGGGCTGCTACTACTAGATTGGTCCTATGAATATTATGATCATGATTCCTACTACGTTTTAATTGTTTCTGGTGATAACGTAACTGATTTTGACCAATCTAGCCTTGATCTCGATTCCTGAAATGATCCTCAAATCATACTTGAGTCCAATGAACTCGCTAATAAGACCAAAGAAGACATTGATGATACCGCTTATGACAGCGTCGGGAGTGAGGAACCAATCCTCGAGTGCCATGATGTACCACTTGCCATCAACCTAGATCTTTTTGACAAAGAAGAAACACCAGAAGGTTCAATGATAATATCTCAAGAATAAGAAGTTACAGAAGTGAACTTAAGGAGTAGGAGAGTATTACCCCCAAGACGAGCTCCAAAAAATAAGGAAAACAAATATTAACTCGAGAAGAGCTACCTCCACCTCCACCAGTGAAAGAACCACAAAATCAAGAGAAAATTGAAGGATCATACAAAGTGGATTACAACGTGCTAGCTCATCTTAGGAAGTTACCAGCAAGATTAAGCATCTACGATGATCTGATACTATCAAATTAGATGAGAGAGTCTCTGGTTACAGTCTTGCTCGACCCAGAGATCTTTTTAGCTCAGTTGGCCAGCACATCCTCGGATGAAGTTTTCTCATTGAAGGAACAACCTAGGGTGACTTTCACAGATGAAGACTTGTTGTTCGGTACCGACGACCACAATCGTCCACTCTACATCTC
>NW_018165361.1:94636-121579 GCF_001263595.1 Phalaenopsis equestris
AACCCCGCTTCATCAATCTTCCACCACTCTTTTACAATAAATTGGTGGGGGGTTATTTTAGTTCGCGCACCCGAGGTCGAGTTTGGGACGTAGAAGAGGAAGAATCAACGTAATCGTTGAATGGACTAGGCCAACCATCAAAATTTGTCATGAAGACAGTTCTGAAGATGAAATAATGATGAAAAAAAAAAAGAAACTTAAGTACCTCCTCAAATCATACTTGAGTCCAATGAACTCGCTAATAAGACCAAAGAAGACATTGATGATACCGCTTATGACAGCGTCGGGAGTGAGGAACCAATCCTCGAGTGCCATGATGTACCACTTGCCATCAACCTAGATCTTTTTGACAAAGAAGAAACACCAGAAGGTTCAATGATAATATCTCAAGAATAAGAAGTTACAGAAGTGAACTTAAGGAGTAGGAGAGTATTACCCCCAAGACGAGCTCCAAAAAATAAAGGAAAAGAAATATTAACTCGAGAAGAGCTACCTCCACCTCCACCAGTGAAAGAACCACATAATCAAGAGAAAATTGAAGGATCATACAAAGTGGATTACAATGTGCTAGCTCATCTTAGGAAGTTACCAGCAAGATTAAGCATCTACGATGATCTGATACTATCAAATTAGATGAGAGAGTCTCTGGTTACAGTCTTGCTCGACCCAGAGATCTTTTTAGCTCAGTTGGCCAGCACATCCTCGGATGAAGTTTTCTCATTGAAGGAACAAACTATGGTGACTTTCACAGATGAAGACTTGTTGTTCGGTACCGACGACCACAATCGTCCACTCTACATCTCTATTTCATTGACAAATTTGTGTAGTCCAGAGTCTTAGTAGATTCAGGAGCATCACACAACTTGATGTGTCTATGAACATTGACCTATTTGAACATTGAAGCCCAAGAGCTTACCACTGATAAAATGATGTTAAGAGGATTTAGCCAAAATGGAGAGGAAAAGGGAGAGAGAGCCCTTGGATCAATTATATTACTTATGAAGGTTAGAGAACTAGTGACAACAACTAAATTCCACATCATTGACACTGAGACCTCTTTCAACACTCTACTAGGTCGACCGTGGATTCACGAACACAACATAGTTTCATCGTCTCTACAACAGTGCATCAAGTATTACAAAGAGGAATAAGAGCATTGTATCAAGGGAGATTTACAGCCGCTTTTAGTGCATGAAGTTGGTATTCATGAAGATGCCGCCAACTACGAGCCTCCAAAGAAAACTATCTTCTTTTGTGATACTGTGACAAATAAAAGTGAAGCTTCAGAAAAATTACAATGGTAGGGCGGGCCATTCAACTCCGCTTCTTCAATCTTCCACCACTCTTCTACAATAAATTGGTGGGGGGTTATTTTAGTTCGCGCACCCGAGGTCGAGTTTGGGACGTAGAAGAGGAAGAATCAACGTAATCGTTGAATGGACTAGGCCAACCATCAAAATTTGTGATGAAGACAGTTCTGAAGATGACATAATGATGAAAAAATAAAAGAAACTTAAGTACGAGATATCCTTAGAAGATATAGAGAAACCTTAGAAGATACAAAGAAAAGCAAATATGAGACAATGTATGATCCGATAAACCACTATGTGAACACCATGACCTTACATCAAAACATCGAGAGTTTAGAGGTCAAGGAAGTCTGTAGCACTAGTTCAAAGCTGGTCAAGTTTTATCATGCTTCTACCTATACAAATCCCTATACTAATCCTGAAAATCATGTAAACTTAGATAATGATCCTAATGAATTAATGGAATTGCCTTTTAGTTTCTTTTCGCCTTGCGTACAAAAGTTAATTCAACAGAGACATTTACCAATATAAATGCCGAAAGATAAATTATAACTTTTTAAAAAATTATGGAATGTTAAAAGTCAAACTCTAAACTCGAAAGAGGGTCTCATATTTGGTATGGTCGGACTAGTCGATGATTCAAAATTTTATATGGTTGTTATTGGAGAATTGGAAGGGGATTGTCTTGATATGGAGGATGACTCTACTGATCAGCTAATAGAAAATAATAGAAAATGCTCCACTAGAATAATTTGAGGAGGAATTTAAATTGACTGTCGATGAATTGAAGGAAATTAACCTCAGGAATGAAGAGCAACCCCGACCTACATTTATAAGTTCTCTACTCAACGATGAAGAATCTTTAGAACTGATTAAACTTTTGATGGAGTTTAAAGATTACTTCGCACGGAGCTATGATGAAATGCCAGTACTGTCAGCAGAGGTTAGATCTCATAAATTTAGGGTAGATAAAGATATGACCCCAGTGAAATAGGCACCCAGAAGAATGCGCCTCGAAATAGAGCAGCAAGTCATCGCCGAGGTGAAGAAATTAATAGACGCTAACTTTGTCAAATAAGAGCAATACCCCCACATGATTACTTAACATTGTTAAATGCAAAAAGAAAAATGGTCAAATACTAGTTTATGTTGACTTCAGAGATTTAAAAAAAGCATGTCTAAAAGGCGAATTCCCATTACCGATACCAGAAATGATGGTGGACATCGCTTTGGAACATGAGATTTTCTCTTTCATGAATGAATCATTGGGCTACAACCAAATCAAGATTGCTCCCAAGGATGCAGCACTTACAGCCTTCAGAACACCTATCAGGATTTTCTGCTACATAGTGATGCCATTTGGGTTTGAAGAACGCTGGAGCGACATATCAATGTGCAATGAAGAAGATTTTTGATGAGCTCATTCACATTCAAGTGGAATGCTATGTGGATGACTTAGTCATCAAAAGTAAACAAAAATAGACCATTTGTACTATTTGAGGATCATGTTCGAATGGTTACAATGATATGACCTTAAAATGAATCCTTTAAAGTGCGCCTTTGGCGTTACCTCTGGGATACTTTGGCGTTAACTTCTAGGATTCATTTTTATTCATTTTTCGTCATCAAGGAATCGAGATTGACCCGGATAAGATTAAGGCTATCTTGGAAATGCCTCCACCTAAATCCTTAAAGCAATTACGTTCATTCCAAAAAAATTTGGCATATCTGAGATGCTTTATTTCTAATCTCTCAGGTAGGTGCTAGCCCTTCACGTTATTAATTAAAAAGGATGCCAAATTCTTTTAGAAAGAGAAATGCTAGCGGGCATTTGAGGATGTTAAGCAATATTTAATGACACCTCCAGTTTTGGTAGCCCCTATCCCACAGAAACCTTTGATAATTAATATCATGGCCATCGTGGCCTTAGATGACTCTCATGGAGCCCTCTTAGCCCAAGTCAATGATGAGGGTAAAAAAAAACAAACTCTACTACTTGAGTCGCCGCCTAATACTGACGAAGATAAGGTATCCACCTATTGAGAAGTATTATCTAGCTTATATTTTTGCCGCCAAAAAACTTAGACATTACATGCTTTATCATAAGATTACGCTAATTTCAAAAGTCAATCCGTTGCAATATTTGATGACCCGACCAACACTCTTCAGATGTCTACCAAGATGGTTGACGATTTTATTGCAATTTGATATAACTTTTGTTCCCCTCCGTGCTATCACGGGACAGATTTTAGTAGACTTCTTCGCTGCACACCCACTTCCAGCTAGGTCCCCTCTTAATGATGAACTACCAGATGAGCAAATACTATAAATGGAATTTTCTAGTGTGCAACACTAGAAGATGTACTTCGATAGAGCTTTGTTTGCCAAAAAGGATAAAGGATCAGCCACAGTTGTACCAGGCAAAGTAGGTACTGGTTTGATCCTTATTACACCAGATAAGGGTATGTTGAGGTTCTCATACTAGCTCATAGAGCCATGTACCAGCAACGAAGTAGAATATGAAGCCTTAATCACCAGATTAGAGTTGGCAATCTTGATGGATATAATACATATTGCCATTTATGGTGACTCACAACTTGCCATCCAATAAGTCGCCGGACACTACTAGATCTTAAAACCAAGACTAGCATAATACTATCAGTAGACGATGAAGCTACTGGAACAAATTCCCAATGTAAGTTTCTACCTAGGGGAGGTAATGTCCATGCTGACGCTCTGGCAAAACTCACAGAAGAATTGGCATGTCCCATAGAGGATTCCATTGTTGTCACAGTACAAGAAAGTTAAGTTTTATCTTGAAATGACCTTAAAACCCTGCACAAGCTCGAGAAAGAAGAAGAAATAATGGTTGCGGTTGCAGACATCAACAAATATTTGTGCAAGCCATTAATAGAAGATTTAAATATTGGAAAGCTATCAGAGGACAAGTTTAAGGTAGCCATTAATAGAATATTTACATATTGGAAAGCTATCAGAGGACAAGTTTAAGGCCCACCATATTACAAAAACGGCCATGTCTTACGCTATAGTGGGTGATGAACTCTACAGAAGATCATTCGAATAGATGTGACTATGATGTTTGAGCAGAGCTGAAGCACAAAATGTTATTAATGAAGTACGTGCCAGATTGTGTGCCACTCACCAGTCAAAGTGATGAATAGTCACGTTGCATAATGGATGTGACTATATTATTAATCGTTGCCTCGTGGCATTAATCGTTGCCTCGTGGCCATTTTAGTGTTGGGGCACGGACATAATAGGACTAATAGACCATGCATCCTCTAAAGGACAAAGATTTATACTCGCCGCTACAGATTATTTCTCCAAATGGGCAGAGGCAATACCTTTATGAGAGGTCATGGCACAACACATCCTTCAATTCTTCAAGTGTCAAGTCGTCTACCGTTTTGGAGTTTCACACAGAATAATTTTTAACAATGAGACAACCTTTAAGAGCACCAAAATTAACAAATTTGTCAAATGAAACTAGATAGATTGGAGATACTCTGTAATTTACTATCCAAGAGCAAATGGCCTGGCTAAAGCCTTCAATCAATAAGACGTTGGTACATGTTGGTACATATTTTAAGGAAAACACTGGACGAAAATAAAAGAGATTGGCACAAAAAATTATTAGAAGCCTTGTGGGCCTACCAGATGTCGTCCAGGACTCCCACTAAATGAACATCTTACATGCTCGTGTACAGGTACGAGGCAGTACTACTGTTAGAAGTTGCACTAGAATTACAGACACCGTCTCTTAGAGTCGCTGTTGCCAACCAACTTACAACAGAAGAAAATGCAAAACTCAAACATGAAGAACTAGAGAGTCTTGAGGGAAAACAAATAGAAGCACAACAACATTTGGAGCTTTATGAGGCAAAGATGGTACAAGCTCATGACAAATTCGACCACCCAAGGACATTCAAAGTTGGTGACCTTGTACTCATGCTCAAAAGACCCATTCTTGCATGCTGCAAGATAGGTGAAAAATTCGAGCCAACTTAGGAGGGACCATTTGTCGTAGAAAAGGTCTACGCAGGAGGAGCCTACCAACTAGAAGATTTTTTGTAGTGAAAGACCAAATACCTGAAGACATAGTACGTAAACTGACTTTGCTTGACATCGCTTGATTTGAAAATTTGAAATTTGAAATTATTCTGGGGTTATATATTTGGTTATATTTTTATGACCGAGTCCAAACTTTTGTAATAAAATTAACCTCAACATAATAAAATTTTTTGAAATTGTACATTTCAATTTTCTCTTTTAAACTTGATACTGTACAACATTTCAATTTTCTCTTTTAAACTTGATACTCTACAAAATTAAATGATAAACAAATAATTTTCTCACCAACAGAAACCAAAATTTTCCTTAATAATCACTTTGTTTTGTTCTTGTTCACGCTAAGTTTCAGCCCACTGATATTTTTCTTGTCGTCTGCAGAAAAACTTCATGCCAAAGGCTGATCTTTTCTTTTAAAGATGGCTGGAACCTCACACTCAATGAGGAAAGGGCGCCGTAGGGCGGCACCATAAACTTTGACATGGACTTTAGTCAAGTCCACATGGACTATGAAGATCCCCTCATGGACGTGGTTAGTCGTGAGGAAAAGGAAGAGCTACCATCGCTGCTAAGGTTTGGCACCAAAGATAGTTCCTTACTGAAGGGGGAAAATGTGATAGTACAGCAAAACCCAATGGAGAGAACCAGTCGCCTACCTTCTATGATAGCTATGCCAACTGGAGGCCTAGTCGCTGCCAATGATGAAAGACTTCCAAATGCTCCGCAACAGAGAACTCAACTTAGAAACGCTAACCGCCGAAAGCATAAGGCTTTCCTTTGTGAAAAGAGGAGACGCTAGAAAGGGGCAGAGAACTTGCTCACCCCTAACCTTGAGGGAAATATCTATGATACGGGCATGAAAGAGACCTCTTCCAGCCTACCTGATACAGAAGATGAGTCCAAAATTGTTACAGAGTCAGAGATACCACTAGCTTCAAATGTTCTTTGTATAGTTTGCCCGACCTATAATGCCAAGATACCTATACATACGTCAGCTACAGAGGCATTCATGGAGTGCCCGGACTGCAATGTCGTCCACCTTGAGTACTACACTACTTTAGAGGAATAGTTATCCTTTGATAATGGATTTCAGACCGTTGATTACCTGATGGATGTAGAACCATATGTCCCGTTGGGTATTGAGCCATATGTCCCGTCGGATGCAGACTCATACATTCCGCTACATACAGAGACAGCACCAGCCTGGATTCTCGTCGATGTTGAAATGAGGGAATATCCCCGAAAGCCACCGATCATCAGTACAACAAAATACTACAAGATGAGTAAAGCAAGCAAAAGAGATTTCAAATTCAGAAGAAGTGCAAGGTAGGTTCATCAACATATTAGAAGGACTAGAATTATACACCAGGGTCTTCTCAGAAAGTGATGAACGAAAAATTCTCGACTACATTTTTGACCTGAGAGATAGAGGTTGAGCTGGCGTGCTTATGGAAAGAACCTATTCCGATCCAAGAAAGTGGATGCGAGGAAAAGGGAGGATTACTATTCAAAAGGGCAAGATCACCATACAATGTGGCTGCTATTTCAAATTCACTAACGATTGACAAGGAAATCCTCTCGGGATTCTGAGACATGATCAGGTGGATCCGCTACCCCTCATGATAAAGTGGATGATCCTCTCGGGATTCTGAGACATGATCAGGTGGATCCACTACCCCTCATGATAAAGTGGATGTTAAAGAGAATGATCTGATGGAGCATACTACCAGCTGACTGTATTCCCAATAGCTGTATTATCAACATATATGTTGAAAGAGACTGCATACCTCCGCACATTGGCCATCATGACTTTGTGAGGCTTTTCTGCATGGTCTTATTCATGAGCAAGAGCAACATCCTATTTCGAAAAGAAATAGATATCATTGGCCCTAACAAATTTATAGGAGCTGTGAAAATTCCCCTACATATTGGTTCAGTGCTAGTTCTTAAAGGAAACGGAGCAGACATCGCCAAACCATGCATTCCAGGGGTGCGACACCATAGGGTGTCTGTAACTTTCCAGAGGATGGATAACAACAAAATCCATATGGATTCCAACCGAACCTAGAATTGGAAGAACTACTATCGTACGAGCTATAAGAGGGTTGTACCTCTAAGCACATGCAAAGGGAATTTCTGTCTTGGAGCATGGCTTAGAAAGTCAACTCAATCAAGAGCTTGCCTCACCAGAGATAGGCACTCAGATGACTCTTTTATATTGCATTCTCATCGTAGCAGACATGATATGCATTAGACATGCTAAGTCTATGATCTGCATTTGTCATGGGATTTTTTTTGGATGTAGTTTGATGCGGTCAGCATAATTGTACTTTTTGAGGCCTTGGCCTACGCTTAATCTGTAACATTTATTAGAGCAGATTTATGAAATCTCATTCAGAATTTTGTTTGTTTGCTTAATTGAACTTTTTGGTGCATTAGATAAAAGTCACAAACCATACGTTAGCTCGAGATTACAATGAACAAAGAACAAAATAAAAAAAAATATTATGATAATAATATTAAATATATATATATATATATATATAATAATACAAACATTTTTTCATCTATAAAAATAAAATCAACCAACAAAAATGAAAATTTTGGAAAAACATATTTTGAAAACAAAACATGATGAAAACAACAAGAAAAGAAAATAGATATGTTGAGTTGATTCTCTCGACTTCGGGGTCTCTTACTCTTTGCTCGCGCAGCACGACCATCCTTGTCTGCACTAAATCTCACAAAATTTCACATATCTTCCTCAACAATGTCAAACTTTTCACATGACACATATATATGGGTTGAACACCACAAACTCTTTATAAATTTCAATTCTCATTTTGGAATCAGTCCCTAACTTCTGATTCCCTTACTTTGAGGTCAGTCTCTAACTTTTGATCCTCATTTCGAGATTGATCCTTAAATTTCTATTCTAATTTTGGAATCGGTCCCTAACTTCTGATTCCCTCGCGTTGAGGTCAATCCCTAACTTTAAATCCTTATTTTGAGATTTGATCCTTATATTTCAATTCTCAGTTTGGAATCTGTCCCTAACTTTTGATTCCCTCGATTCAAGGTCGGTCCCTAACTTTCGATCCTCTTTTGAGATTGATCCTTAAATTACAATTCCAATTTTAGAATCAGTCCCTAACTTTTGATTCACTCGTTTCGAGGTCAGTCCCTAACTTTTGATCCTATTTTTTAGATTTGATGCTTAAATTTCAATTCTCATTTTGGAATCAGTCCCTAACTACTGTTTCCCTCACTTTCAGATCGGACCCTAACTTCTAGCCCTCTTTTTGAGATTGATCCTTAAACTTTCAATTCTCATTTTGGAATCAGTCCCTAACTTCTGATTCCATCATTTCGATGTTGATCCATAACTTTCGATCCTCTTTTTGAGATGCCCCTAACTTCTGATTCCCTCGCTTCGACATCAATCCTTAACTTTCGATTCTCTTTTTGAGATTTGATTTTTGAATTTCAATTCTCATTTTAGAATCAGTCCCTAACTTTTGATTCCCTCTCTTATGATTCTCTCACTTTGAGGTTTGTCCCTAACTTCTGATCCTCTTTTTGTGATTTGATCCTTAACTTTATATATTCTCATTTTGGATTCAGTCGCTAACCTCTGATTCCCTCACTTTGAGGTCAGTCCCTAACTTCCTATCCTCTTTGTGAGATATGATCCTTAAATTTCAATTCTCATTTTAGAATCAGTCCCTAACTTCTGATTCCCTTGCTTTAAGGTTGGTCCATAAATTCCAATCCACTTTTTGAGATTTGATCCTTAACTTTAAATTCTCATTCTGGAATCAGTCCCTAACTTCTGATTCCCTTGCTTTAAGGTTGGTCCATAAATTCCAATCCACTTTTTGAGATTTGATCCTTAACTTTAAATTCTCATTCTGGAATCAGTCCCTAACTTCTGATTCCCTAGCTTCGAGGTTGGTCCCTAACTTCTGATCCTCTTTTTTAGATTGATACAAAAATTTTAATTCACATTTTACGATTAGTTTCTAAATTATGGTTCCCTTCTTTCGAGGAGTATACTTAAATTCTGACTCTCTTTTTGGAATAGATACCTAAACTTCAATTCCCACCCTGAGGTCAGCACTTACATACTGATTCTCATTCTTTATAAATACCTGAAACTTGATTACTCAAACCCACTCTCCAATCCCCAGCAAAAGTTCCTTCTTCTTGACTTTGATCAAATATTCACTTGATAATTCCTTATCGGAAACAAATAGCACACACAATTTCACACGTCTTTCTAAGTCTGTTGACTTAGGAGTTTGCATTAGTTTTGTTGATCTCGTTGGTCAACGCCAATACGTTTGGTTTGCTTGCCCAGCACACCACACCTATTGGGGGTCCATTTGTTGACCTCACTTTTAGTTGAGGTTTATTTTTTCATCTTTAGTTGCCTAGGGTCTATGCATATAACTTTCTTGTTGACCATTCTTAAAAAACTAGAAAAGGAACCCTTACCATTAGAAATTTTATACTCCTCCTTGCTCAACTTGAAGTTCCACATATTGGTCCTAATCTCTAACACTTATTCGATGGGGTCAATATAAGGGAGCTCGAGGTGAGTTCCCATAGGACTGCTTGGCCTTAGGGTTGACCATAGGGGCTGGAGCTAAGGCACTCACTCTCACTCACAATCCCTCACAACCTTAAACCCAATATTTGTTAACTTTGATCCCTTTATCCTTTGGGAGACTCATGTAGATGGTCCCCTAAACCTATAAGGCCTATGGTAGGGTTTAGCTAAGCCCAACACATAGAGGACCCAAATGGGGATTCCATTGATCCATAGCTCATGTAGGGTGGTTGATACCCCAACTACCAAAATACCCAATTTGACCATTCACCCCTAAACCGGCCCAAATTACCTAAACACCCCTAAATCCCAAATTTAGTCAAAATTCTCAAATTCGCCCAAAATATTCAAACTTGTTCAAAAATCATTTCAAACCTTTTGAAAATACCCGAGTTCAACCAAAGACTGCTATTTTAGCCACAAAACTAAAACCAAAATTAAAATCAATCAAGATAAAATTCGCCATCAAAACATTCAAAATATAAAGCAACTCAAAATTTGATCACAAACATCACAAAACAACAATTGCAACTAAATTAAGATTTCTCTATTTGATGATCGGGAACCCCTTGAAAGAGGTAACCTACGGTTGCTAACGAGGCTTCCCACTGTTTAAACGAAAGTATGGAACTCATTAAGTTGACTTTAGTAAATTCATTTGGACTAAGTGAATCTAATAGAAAATAGTGGAACCGGAAGGCTGCAACTAAATTAAGATGTCTCTATCTGATGATCGAGAACCTCTAATCAACTTTAATATGTCCTCATAATATTTAAGCAATCATAATCATAGGGACATCTGATTTGACATCATAACCTGAAACATTAAAACACTTAAAATCATCATGACAAGGATCTTGGAGCTAGCGTTGTCGGCAGCACGACCATCTCCAATAGCAGGAGGATCTACAACAGCATATTTTTCCTTAGAATTAAACAACCAAGTCATAGGATTTTGAGGTTGTTTGCTTATGCAACATAAATCCTCACCTTATCTTTAGGCTTTTGAACAGCTCTACTGTACAATATAGCTCTAACTCGTCTTAGGATTCTGAGGGTGTCGTCCGTTACAAACTAAATCCTCACATCTTCCAGGTTATTTGTGTGATTTTTTCACACTAATATAAGCCCTAAATAAATAAAATTGGTAGGATGAAACATTAAAATAATTTCTCCCTAAAACTAAAGCCAAACAATAGGATAGGCTGGGAAGTCACTAAGGTTCTCCTCTGGATCTATGATATCCCCTAGTTCTTCCTCCTTTGGATTCTACAACAAATGTTCAATATTTGGGTCATTCCCATTTCACACCTCATTCCTGTAGTGCGACCTCTTTAAAGATAATATTTCTTGATTTTTATCGAGAGTTTTCTTAGGTGACTTATGTCATTTAATATGTAATTAACTATAGGGGCTTGACCTTCTACGAAGCTTGTCCGAACCTAGCTTAAAATAAACTCTTTTTAATTCTTCATATTAAATAATGGAATTTATCGATAAATAAAATTGTTTCGTAGACCAAACTCATATTAAATAATGGAATTTATCGATAAATAAAATGGTTTCGTAGAAAATTGTTTCGTAGACCAAACGGATGTTATATTTTTCTTAGTTTATTTGATTGAGTGTCACCCTCAAGTCTTATGTTTATCCTTCGGGATAGATACAAGATTTGAGGTATAGTTCTTTTTCATTTAGACTATGAAAAATATAGGGTATAGTGACTGTGTTATCATATTTTTTTCTCACACTATATAACTATATATGTATTTATGTAAATTAAAATGTTCTTCTAAAGCGGGCGACCGAATTTTGATTCCGGTGACTGACAGCTTCCAACAGGCAACTCCTCAAACAAAAAATAGTGCTGACATTTATATTAGAAAACTTCATCACATAAACATAGTTTAGTAGTTATTAATTTTAAACCTTGCATTTAAGTTCTACTAGTATTTAATAATTTAGCTTTGATAGTATCTTACACATTCAAAATTAGTGACAATAATTTTTTTTTTTATTTCTGTGAATTTTCAAGTTAATTTATCATTTCAAATTTAAACCTTCCTCATTAGATTGATATTTGGGACTTAATAAAGAAAGTCTTATATTAGTTGATAATGATACATATACTTGCATAGAATCCCAATCTTAAGTGTTTAACGTTATTATTACTAAAATACCACATCAAGTTTTCGGCGTCGTTGCAAAGCAGAGTCAATTTTATAAATTTTACGCAACTATATTTCTCTGGGATCAATTTGACATCCTTCTTTTCAATTAGATATTTAATAGAAGATTGGTCAGCATGCACAACACATTTAGTTCCAATCGAATATGATCTATACTTATCAAAAGCATACATAATGACTAATAACTCTCTTTCAGTGGTGATATAGTTACTTTGAGATCATTAAGAGTCTTATTAGCATAATACATGACCTTGAAAATCTTATCATATTTCTGATGTAAAACAGCTCCAATTGCATAATCACTAGCATCACACATTAGTTCAAAAGGTTTCTCCCAGTTCGGTGAAACAAATATAAGAGCAATGATCAATTTTTCCTTTAAAGTTTCAAAGGTTTTAATGCAATCTTGGTTAAAGTTAAAGTTTACATCATTTTCTAGAAGTTGGCATAAAGGCTTGGTAATTTTTTAAAAATCATTGATATATCGTCTGTAGAATCTTGCATGTCATAAAAAGCTGCTAACTCCTCTTACATTAGTAGGTGGAGGTAGGTTCAACATAACTTAAAATTTTGCAAGATCTACTTTCATGCTATTTTTTGAAATTTTATATCCAAGAACAGTTCCTCCTTCAACCATAAATTGACATTTCTCCATGTTCAAAATAATATTAGTCTTTTCACAACATTCCAGAACTTTCTCTAATTGATTCAGACATATTTCAAAAGAAGTTCCAAGTACCAAAAAAATTATCCATAAAGACTTCAATTCCTTTTTCAATGAAATCACTGAAAGTTGATATCATAGATCTTTAAAATATTGCAGGTGCATTATATAATCTAAAAGGCATTTGCAAGAAAGCAAAAGTTCCATAAGGACTACTAAATATTGTTTTCTTTTGATCATCAAGGGCAATAGGTATTTGGTGATAATTAGTATATCCATCTAGAAAACAAAAATATTTGTGCTATTTGTGCCCAAGTATTATTCTATCCAACATCTAGTCTAAAAAGGGTAAAGGAAAATGATCCTTCCAGGTAGCAGAATTTAATTTTCTATAATCTATGCAAGTTTGCCATCCAGTGACTTTTCTTGTTGATATTAATTCTCTATGCTCATTTATCACTACAGTTACACGTCCTTTCTTCAAAACAGAGTTAATTGGACTCACCCAAGCACTGTCTGAAATAGGATATATTATCCCCGCATCTAACCATTTCATAATTTCTTTCTTTACAAATTCTTTCATCATAGGATTCAATCTGCTTTGAGGATCAGTTCTTGGTTTATGTTGACCTTCCAATAAAAGGATATAAAATTCTATGCATACATATTGAAGGATTGATTCATTTTATATCAGCCAATGTCCATCCAAAGACTTTTTTATATCTTTTCAAAGTTTCTAACAACTGTTGTTCTTGCGCATCATTTAGTTCTGAGGATACTATGACAGATAGTGTTGATGAATCTCCTAAGAATGCATACTTCAAATGTGTAGAAAGTGTTTTAAATTCGTGTTCATGGGGTTTCTTAATAGATGAAATCAAATTGTTGTCATTTTCTACAGAATCTAACATTTCAAATTTTTCCTGAACATAATCCAGTTCTTCCAAACTAACTTTCATACACTCATCTTGGATTTTATCCTCATATTCATATTCTACATATTCCTTTCCAAATTCACTTTCATGTGACTTTTTGAAATATTTATGGCTTAAATACTCATTAATATCCATTCTGAAGCATTCAATTTTGTTGTTCTTTTGCAAGCATTTAATCTCTTGTTCTTTTGTAGTGTATTTCATTGATTTTACAATATTAAATGTAACGTCTTGATCACTAATTCCTGATCACTAATTCTCGTAGTTAGATCTCCCTTCTACACAACTATCAAATCTCTTGCAGTGGCTAGGAATGGTCTTTCAAAAATTATAGGAATTTCTTTATCTCCCTCTATATCTAATACAATAAAGACCACATGAAAGATAAATTTATCAACATTTACTAAAATAACTTCTATAAATCTTTTAGGATAGGTAATGTAACGATCAGCTAACTGAAGAGTTACAGTTGTAGGTGAAATATCTCCTAAACCCAACCTTCTAAAAAATAATAACGATATAAGATTAATACTGGCTCCTTAATCACATAAAGCTATTCCATAAAATTGTTCTTCAATAGCGGAAAGAATTGTAAGACTTCCACGATCTTTACGTTTTTTAGGAAGCTTTTTCTGAATTATAGTGCTACACTCTTCACTAAGTGCAACCATCTCATTATCTATAAACTTCCTTTTCTTATTAAGTATATCCTTCATGAACTTCACGTAGCTTGACATTTTTTCCAAAGCTTCAACAAATGGAATGTTTATCGTTAATTTCCTCAATATTTCCAAAAGTTTTGAAAATTGATTATCATTATACTTCTACTTCAATCTTGGAGGAAAATGGAGGTGGTGGTCTTTCTATAGTGATTTTCATTGATTTAATATGACTTTCTGTCTCAGAATGAAAATTTTTACCAAAATTTTCATTTTTCACCCCACCTTTTTCAATTTTAACTTCTCATTGAAATCTTTATTCTTATTCTTTTCCACTTCTCAGTTGAATAGCTTTAATTTGCTCCTTATTTTGATCTTTAGGATTTACTTCAACATTACTAGGCAATATTCCTGGAGGTCTATTGTTAAGTATAGTAGCAATACATCCAAATTAATTTTCCATGCATGTTTCTGATTGCAGCTCCTTGATTGCAGCTCCTTGAATCTGTAATTGACTTCCCATTTGAAATATCAATTCTTCCATTGATAACTTTTTCTCCTTTTTGCAAATTATTAAATCCTAGGGGGTAATAAGGTTTATAAGCTTAATTTCATTGATTGTTGGAGCTTCCCACTGTGTTTGAAACATTGTTTCCCCATTGTAGATTTGAAGTATTTGAGTTATTGTTACTCCAACTGAAGTTTGGATGCTTCTTCCATCCTGGATTATAATAATTGGCATACGGATTCTTAGAATAATTATTTATTGCATTTAAAGTCTTATAAGTAGATTGAGATTCTATCATTTTTCCAAATGAGTTCTCCTCAAGCACAGGTGTTGTTTGAAAATAATATATTCCATATTGATCTATCTTCTTTGATATAACAGCTATTTGAGACGCTAATATACATATTGCATCATAATCATGAAAACTAGCTACTCTTTTTGGATTAACCTTTTCTGAGGACCATTGAAATTTTATTAGTAGCCATCTCTTTAATTAATGAATATTCTTCATTGAATCGCTTTGACATTAATGATCCACCAGCAGTAGCGTCAATTATCAATCTAAGGGATCCAACCAATCAATTATAAAATGTTTGAATTATTAACCAATCTGGCAATACATGGTGTGGACACTTTTTAAGAAGATCCTTAAATCTTTCTTAGGCTTCATAAATTGATTCCATTCAAATTGACAAAAAGATGTAATATCATTTCTAAGCTTAGCAGTTTTTGAAGGTGGGAAATATTTAGATAAAAACTTTTGTGATAAGTCTACCTAAGTTTTGATAGATTTGGCTGCTAATGATTTTAATCACATCTTAGCTTTATCCCTCAGTGAAAAAGGAAAAAGTCTAAGTCTGACAGCATCATTCGACACTCCATCATATTTAAATGCAACACACAATTCTAGAAAACTAGCAAGGTGTAAAGTTAGATCTCCATTTGGTATTCCTCCAAACTGATTGTCTTGTACCATTTGGATAATAGTAGGTTTAAGCTCAAATGACTTGGCAGCTAGGATTTTGTATACTCAAATGAATTTCATATGCTATAGGATTAGCATAGTCCATTAAAGGTCCCTGATGATGTTCATTTTCATTTCCAACATTACTTGACTTTGAAGCCATTTTGCTAGAATGATTTTTCTCTTTTTGTTGTTTTCGAATTTTTTTAACAGTTCTTTCTAATTCAGAATCATAAGGTACTAAGTTTTCAAATTTTATACTACGCATAAACAAATTAAAATAAGTAATTAAAAATAAGCGATACATTCAAGAAAAAAATTGTTCAAACTAAACTACAAATAGTTTTACTAAGTTTTCAGATTTTATACTACGCATAAACAAATTAAAATAAGCAATTAAAAATAAGCGATACATTTAAGAAAAAAATTGTTCAAACTAAACTGGAAATAGTTTCTTTTAATATTTTAAAATAAAATAACAAATATTTTTCGTTACTTTCCTGGCAACAGCGCCAAAAAATTTATGCAAAATTTGAGAAAATTAATATTAAATTAATAATAATGATACAATGTAACCCAAACAATAATTTAAATTTAATGAAAATAATTTATCTTTATAACCTCTTTTAAAGTCCTAATTTTCTTTTACATATAACGCAAGTATACGTACCTTTCAAGTAATACAGGACTCTAATGGAGTCATTGATATCGATACCACAGGGAAGCTGGATATATATATATATATATATAGATATATATAAGCTAGCTATTTATATTCTATTATAAAAAAAAATAAAAAAACATTAAAGTACGATATTGGAAGTTAAACTACTTAAGTGAAATTCTACTAAATATGTAGATGTACAACTATAACAAGTAAATTAAACTAGTTGCTAAACTTCCAAAAGTAAGATGCTGAAATAAAATAAAGGTTTTTATTGACGAAAAGTTCAACTATGAGAAAACATCCTTCCCCTTTACAATGAAACTATGGCATGTGAAAAAATTGAAATCATTTGAAAAATATATTTAAAAACTATTTTGTACTAAATAGGAGCAATCCTATTCTCTACCCTCTCTTGGGCGCTATAAGGAATATTGACTAATCCAGTGTTTGGTCCCAAATTCCATGGTTAGGCTGGGAGGATACCAGCTGTCACTCTAGAGCTCCCACTACTCTCTCACCTGAGGGCTAACATGCTCCCATTAGTTTCCAATCAACTAAACCAAATTGGATATTCTAATCTGTCACGTTAAAATCTTTTAATTTTACATCCAACGAAGTATATTTTCCTATTTTTTTGCACTCAATCCTATGGATGAAATACTCCACCATGAATTAAAATGTGATTCTCCTTTTATTGTAGAAATCATATCCCTTTTTCAGAACAAATATTTCTCAACACATTTTAACAATTTTAACAATTCAATTGACCGATTGACCGGATTGAAAAGTAAATAAAGATCAGAGTTCAAATCATCACAAATTATTGACATTTAAAACTCTAGAGAACAAAATCAATTCTTCACAAAACTATTTCTTCAAAGTAGGGAGAAGGATAAAGAAGACTACTCAGAATTCATGAGAAAGATACGATAAAACATAGATTTCATATATAAAAACTGGTTTACAAACAAAAGAAATGAAAAATACAACTTAACTCATAATTCTTCCCAAGCAAATCCCTATAAGCTTTCTCCAAGCTTTTCCCTCTTTACAATCACTCCTAATTCTCTCTTAGAAACGTAATGAAGAAGAAATAACTCACCATCTTTCTCCTCTTACAACCCTAGAAGAAAATCTCCTCTTCTCTCTCTCTCTCTAACGCACGCCAATTCTCCCTATCTCCCACTCATCACACTCTAGAAGTCCCTTCTCCTTTTGGGCTGCTTCCTCTCAAAAGAGTTTCAATATCCCTCAAAAATTCAAAAGTCAAGACTTTTAATTTTAAAAGATGTGCCTCCTTGATCCAAGAGTCAAATGTTTTCAAATTGGAACCTTTCGAAGTGTCTAAAGACATTGAATCACTCCATGGGGTGTTTAGAAAAAATATCGCGCCTAGCGCATCATGCGCCAACGCTCTGGATTTTGGCACATCATGTGCCAGTTTGGCGCATCATGTGCCAGTTTGACATATCATGTGCAATTTTAGCGCAACATGCACCAAACCCAAAAATTGGCTATTTTTGCTCCAAATTTTTCTCCTTCTGAAATTTTTCCTCCAAATGCCTAAAAATGATATACCTGCAACAAAAACATAAAAACACCTTTCTTTTTAAGGGCAATATCATCAAAAATAGGCATAAAAGGGTACACAAAATAGTATATTATTTTTATGTATCACCCCTCAATTTTCTGTTGGAAGTCAAGATATTTGATGTTTGGGGATTAGATTTCATGGGACCATTTATACCATCTTTCATAAATTTATATAGATTGATAACATTAAAATATGTATCCAAATGGATATAAGGTGTTTCTTTTCCTTGATTTGATGCTCAAAGTGTTTCAAAGTTTTTAAGAATGAATATACTTTGTAGATTTTGGATGTAAGAGTGATTATAATTGACGGGGGAACTCCTTTTAGGAATGCAATAATGATGAAATTATTAAAGAAATGTCATATCAACCATCAAATTGTTACTACTTATCATCCTTAGACATGTAATTTGGCTAAATTAACTAATCGTTAAATTAAATGAATATTAGAAAAATCTGTGAATCCAACAAAAATGGGCTAGTCTGTCAAACTTGATATGCTTTGTGGGATTGTAGGACTACATATATAACTCCTATAAGAATGCCCTAACATAGGTTAATATTTGGGAAAGCTTGTCATTTACCAGTTGATCTTGAGCATAAGTCATTTTGGGCTATTAAATAATTTAATCTATTAACTATTAAATAATTTAATTATAATTTAAAGGATGCTGGTGAGAAAAGATTATTGCAATTAAATGAGTCTGAGGAGATAAGTAATGAATCTTATGAGAGTGCCAAGATTAACAAAGAGAAGATGAAAATGTGGCATGAGCGGATGATTCTTGCCAAAAATTTTGAGCCAGTGTAGTAAGTTTCACTATATAATGCAAGGTTAAGATTATTACCACAAAACATAAGTCCAGGTGGATGGGTCCATTTATTGTGATAAAATTTTATCCCTATGGAGCCATGGATATAAAAGATCCTAAACTTAAGAAAATATTCAAAGTGAATGGTCATAAGATGAAACCCAGATGAATCCCTATTTTTTAAGGGATCAACTTAAATTAAATGATCTTATGTTGTTGGGTCAACCAGAAAAAACATTGGCTACATCTGGTTGAAAATGTTAAACAAAGCTATCTGTGGGAGGTAACCCATAGTTATCAGTGTGTTTCTATTTTGAATGTTATGTTGTTGTATTTGATTAAGAAAAATTGTGATAGTATTTTGAATATATAATGATTTAATAATAATTGTATGACCTTAATAGATGACTTAGACATGTTAGAATGAGAATTTGGACGTTAAGCTAATCTGTGCTAAATTAAGCACCGTAGCTTTAGCACGAACATTTGGCGCGTTAAGCATGACAGTTAACTAAATGTGCTAAATTACGTTTCTAAAAGATTTAAATGTGGTTTAGAGAGTGTTAACATGGGTTGGTGGTTTGAGAACGTGTCTAGAAGCTTTAGGCTCGGTCCAAAGCTTATAAATAGAAGGGAATGAAGAGAATTCTCACCCCACTTCAATTATCACCCTAAAATCTAAGTGAAGAGTGAGAGATCTTAGAGAAATGTCTTCTTGGGAGATTGATATCAAGAAAAATGAGGAATCCATGAAGAAGAAATTTGTTTTTCAAAGTGCGCAAGAGTTATAAAATGGTTTCGTAGTCGTTAGTGTAAAAGGAATAGCGGAGAAGAGCACAAAGAATAAGGCTGATGTGGCTTCAATTGAAGTGAAGGTGAATGAGACTAACACACATTTGGAGAATATTAGATGGCAACTCAAGATGCAATTTAGCCATACACGTTTTATAGAAGAAGTGGACAAGGCTATGTATTTGAAAAACAAATGGATAGAAGAAGATTTAACCAGGGTTCCTCACCACCGCCCATTCTACCAGATCTATATTCTAAATACCCTAAGAGAGACAAATGAGTGGCTATAATTCATTCCATCAGAGGGAGAACAAAATTAAGTTCTAAGTTTAGTGTTTATTTTTGTTAGGTGTTGTGATGTTAGTATTAAGTTTATTTAAAGTGTTTTGAATGTTAAGTTTAATTAATGTTTGAAGTTTGTGCTTAGGAAATATCTAATCCAAAACTCTTAAGATTGAGAAATTATGTATCACAAGTGTTTGTATTTGTTTGTGAAATAATTGAAGTGTTTCATTTGTGTTGAATTGAATTTATGAAAATTGGTGAATTTTGAAAAAGAGGAGAGTTGAAGTGGAAGAAAATTGTTATTAAAGATTTACAAGACCATTTAGGGGCAGTTGACTTAAGCTTGATGTGCATTTCACTTAAAATCAAAAATATCAAAATTCATGCACTGACTCCTAAGCGTCAAAAGACCGCGCTTAAGCACTTGATTACCTGAGAGGTAGGCGCCTAAAAGCCGAATCAGTCGTGCTCAAGTCCCAGTTCACTTAAACCGGTTTGTGAACGGTCAAAGGTAAAAGTCAACCCAAAAATCGCCATTTTGACCCCCGATGATGCCTTCTTCCCCTTGCGTTCGTGAGAGAGGTTTTAGGGTTTCTTCTACATTAAATATTTCATCGGGGATTCATGCCAATTTTTTTAGATTTGATCCTCTTGAGTTAACAGCTTCAGTTCTATGTAAAATTTTTTTATTTTCATCATGTATTTTGAGCACAATGGGGATTTGACCAAAAATCACTATATATGGTGAACATTTGAGAAGAACCTATGGAAAATACATATAAATGATAGTTTAAGCAATTAGAAGTTGAGTTTTGTGATTTAGTGTTGAATTTAGAATTTATTATTAATTTTATGTGATTTTAAAAAATGGCACCAACAATGAAGAGGAGTAAAGGGAAGTCCTATTTTGACTCAAGCAATTTCATTAGCTCGAAAGCTCATGATATGTATACTAAAGTACTTCAATCAAGAAAAGTAATTTTTGGAAGATGTTTCAAAAGTATGGGTGGAGCAGTGAAAGATTTAATTGTTCACCGACATTGAGAAAATTTTTTTATTATGTTATACGCCAATTAACACGTAATTTCTATTATTTGAGTGTTTTACGATAATCTCCCTGAAGCTCAAGAAGATCAAATCATGGTCCGAGTTAAACCAGTGCCTTTCTCCCTTGAGGTGATAAATCTATTTTACCAATTACCCCCTAGTGTACTATGTTTTTATTCAAATTATAATCCAACTGAGCAGGACTTGTATGAGATCATGTCATCACTGACCGCGAGAAGAGGACCTTGGAAGATAACAAATGATAGAAGAGTGATACACCAAAATAATGTGATATTTTGAGTATACATTTTATGCTTATTTTTGGTGATATTGCACTTAAAAAATGAGAATTTTAATGTTTTTGTTGAAGGTATATCAATTTTAGGCATTTTGAGCAAAAGTACCATAAATGAGGAAATTTGAAACCAAAATAGAGAACTTTGTGATTCTGACGCCTGAGGAGCCAGAACTAGTGCCAGAGGAATCATTATAGAGAGAAGTTGCACTTGAGGCTCTAGATTTAGCGCCAGAAGCACGAGAACTCAAAATAGCACAGTCTTAAGTAACTTGGCACCTGACGCCAAAGACGATAGTTGATGGATTAAGGCTGTTCGGGACAAATTTTGAGCAAATTTTGAAGGCGTCAAATGGTTCAAACACCCCATGGAGTGATTTAATGCATCTAGACACTTTGGAAGGCTTTTAATGAAAGAATAGGTCTTTTGAATGAATGGACATGTCCCTTGAGTTTCAAAAGTTGTGACTTTTGGAGAGAAATTGGGAGGGAATTTTGAGTTTTGTTTTGAAATGAGGCAGACCCTAATTGAAAGGGAGAGTGGCGAGAGAGAGTTTAGGAGGGTGGCATGAGAGAGTAGAAGAGTTGAGGCGTAAGATAGAGTGAGGGACTTAGAGATTTTCTTCTATGGTTGTAAGAGGAGAAGGAAAGTGAGACATTTCTTATTCATTACATTTCGAAGAGAGAATCAAGAGGGATTGTAAAGTGGGAAAGTGCTGAAAGAGATCTTGTCGGGATTTTCTTGGGAAGAAGTGTGAGATAAGTTGTGTCTTTCAATTCTTTATTTTGTAAACTTGTTTTTATATATGAAGTCCATGTTTTGTCATTTCCTTCTCATGAATTCTAAGTAGTCTTCTTAATCCTTCTCTCTACTCTGAGATATGGTTTTGTAAAGTATTGATTTTTTTATAAGATTTTAAATGTCAAAAATTTGTGATGATTCAAACTTTAATGTTTATTTACATTTTGATCTGACCAATTGAAAGGTTAAAATTTTTTTAGAAACTTAAGATCCGAAAGGGCTATGCTTTCTACAACAAGGTTAGAGTCACATTCAATTCCTTGGGTGAGAATGTAATTCATGGGGTTAAGAGCAAACAAATAGGGACATATAATTTGTTGGATGCAGAATTGGAGATTTTAAAGTGATAGATTAAAATTATCAATTTTATCCAGTTGATTGGAAACTAATGCGAGATTACTAGTCCTTGGCGAGGGAGAAGTGGGAGCTCTGGAGTGAGAGCTGCTATCCTCCCAACCTAACCACGGAATTAGGGACCAAACACGAGATTAGTTAATGTTCTTTACATACTTGGCAGATGGCAAAGAATAAAATCCAACCTATTTGGCACAATACATATATATATATTTTTATATGAAAAACTGAAGTCCAAAAAACAAAGCGGAAGAACCCAAAACATCAGGTTTGCAATCTATGGTAAGGTATTTGTAGTTTATCCCATTGTAGTAACAGTTGTAAAGGGAGGGCAGGGGAAGTGGAGACCTCAACATGATTCAAGTTTGAACCCTCCAAAGCCAGAAAATTGGCAGGCTTGTTAGCTTCCATATAAACAAATGAGATTTATAGCGTAATCTCAGTGATAAGCTTCTTTATCCTTTAGATCCACTTGTTTATGTCCTAGGGGGGGGAATGTTGTTAGTGATTAGCTCCACCAGGTGGGAAGAGTCCACTTCAGCAATAATCCATTTCCACTAAATTTTCATGGCAAATTTCAGGGCCTAGTAAAGAGCAACAGCTTCTGTTTCTAGGGCATCTGCAGCAAAATAGGGGGCCTTGAAATATAACAAAGCTTTACCAGTGTGATCTCCGAAGATACCTCCAATACCAGCTTTCTTGTTGGTGAAACTTTTATCAGTGTTTATTTTAATGAAAGGATGAGGAGGCTTCTCCCATCTAACCTTGATTACCTTAAGTTGTTTGAGTTTAATATTAGGCAAGACCTTCAAAATCTTAGGGAATTTCTTCCAACTAATCAACTTATGTAAGTAGGCCTAACAATTAGACACCAGAAAATCTGTGTTAGTTCCAATGTCCTCATGCTTCACCTTGTTCCAAACATTCGAAAGAAACAAGCAATAATGAAGGGAAGAGACATTAGATTAATTGCCTGCCAGTCTTTTAAACTATCTTTGATGTTTCCCCAGCCCACATTAATAATATTGAGGTTAATGTTAGAGTTCAACTAAGCTATTCTGGATGTCCTTTGAAATGCTAGATCTGGTCCTTTTAATAAGTTAAATCTGGTCTTTTTTATTTCTGTCAAAGTGGATTTTTGAAATGCTTCTAGCAGATGAATCCTTCATAATGTTATTCAAGGCTTCCTCAGACCACCCATTTCCACTCCAACATTCTTAAACAAGTAAATCCTCCTCTCTTTCATTCTGCAGAGGCTCCAATTGATCAGCAGGGCACCATTTGTCCTTCCAGAAGTTGATCTCTCCATGGCCGAGCTCTCAAATAAGAAATTTATCAATATCCTCCCTATCCTTGAGCATCTCGATCCAGATCCTGGAGTCTCCAAATTTCTTAGTACTTCCTCAGGATGATCATTTTTGCAATATTTGGCCATCATGTTTTTTGTTGATAGACTTTCATTTTTTATCATTTTTGCAATATTTGGCCATCATGTATTTTGCTCATAGACTTTCATTTTTTCTAAATCTGATCCAAAGTTTTCACATGCTGATTTGTTGAATATGATGTAGTCCTTTAAAACCCAAACTACCAGCTTCATAAGTTTTGGCCACTCTTTGCTAACTAGCCCAGATCATTTGTTTCTTATTGCCAGTCCAAAGGAACCTGTTAAAAGTTCTCTCCAGCATCAAGGTGGTGCTTTTCTTAATGTTTGGCACTTGGAGGGTATAAAGAGGGATAGATGTGAGGATGCTCTTAAGTAGGGTGATCCTTCCACCATTAGATAAGTAAGAATTTGACCACCCCTGAAGGGTAGAATTAATTTTGTCTACAACCTCATCAAACTAGGTTTGTTTGATTCTACCTTTAACTAGTTGAGTGCCCAGATATTTAAAAGAAACGCTCATAGATGAGAACCCCATGAAGTATGACAACCACTGCCTGAGTGATATTGGAACTCTCTTACTGGCAAGGATCTGACACTTGTCTTTATTAACGTTCAGCCCAGACACCTGTTGAAACTTATTCAAGCACTCATCAAGGTACCTAGTAGTTGCATTTGTTGCCCTAGTGAAAATGAGAATGCCATCAGCATAAACAAGGTGACTAATGTCCATCTTAGCTCTATTATGATAGGCATTGAAGCTTTTCTTTTCCTCCTGGCCATCAATGAGTCTTGATAAGTAATCCAGAACCAGAATGAAAATAGTTGGGGGAAGAGGATGTCCTTGTTTAAGACCGCTAATTGTTTTGAAAAACCCATATGCTTGTTTTGAAAATCCCATATGCTTTCCCATTTATGAAAACAAAATTGGCATTAGCCTTTAGCCATTTTTTAATGGTCTGGAAGAACTCCTTAGAGAATCCTCTTGCCTCCAAACATTCCATAATGAAATCCCAGTTTACCATATCATATGACTTCTCTAAATCAAGCTTATAGATCACATTGCCTCCTCTGCAAGGTCTCTCCAAGTCCTATAACAGTTCTTGAGCTAATAAAAGTTGGTCCCCTATACTTCTCCCTTTCACAAATGCGGCTTGATTTATGCTAATCAGCTAAGGTAGGACCAGCTAAAGTCTGCTCACCAGAATTTTACTTACAATCTTACTGATTACATTGGTAAGACTCAGAGTTCTGAACTGACTCCAGCAATTTTTAATAGAAGTCTTAGGAATGAAAACAATAGAGGAAGAACTGAAATAGTTAGGGAGAGAGTGTCCTTTAAAAAAATGTTGAATAGCTTGAATTACCTCCACCTTAATTACTCCCAAGGATTTTTTGTAGAAGTCTGCAGTGAAGCCTTCAGGGCCAGCTGATTTACTACTATCTATGGACTGTAAAACTCTTTGAATCTCCTTCTCCTAAGGTATGTCTGTCATATTTAAGTGGGTTGTGTACTGACTGATTTCAGAAAACAAATTTTTCTCTATGTGGTCTCTATTAGTTTTGTGCTCATTCATGAGGTTTTGGCAGTATAAGACAACACTTTTAGCATTCTCCTCCTCCTTCCCGAGCCAAGTACCATTTTGATCTTTAGTGCAATGAATAGTGTTGCACTTTCTCTGGTAATTAATGCAGGCATGGTAAAATTTTGTATTTCTATCCCCTTCAATAAATTTAGTCTTGGCAGCTTTTTGCTTTAGGAACTGGTCTTGCCAGTTTACAACAGTTAGACTCTCAGTTTACAACAGTTAGAAGTCTCTCATTGGCCTCTAAAAGAGCAGTTTCATCTTTATTACCTTTGCTGTGCTCCTCCTCCAGATCAAGCAGCTCCTTTTTAGCCTTTTCCACAACCTTCAGCAAATCCCCAAAAGTATTCCAACTCTACTGTTTGAGAGCTTTTCCCACCTTTTTTTGCTTTTTCCACAGGCTGGTGAAGGGGTCAGGGTGTGAATCATTCTTCCAATTATCTCTTACAATTTGTAAGAAATCCTTATGTTGTGACCAAACATTCAAGGACCTAAGAGCACTCTTCTGACTGCTCCTATTAGGGCCAATGGTGATCACCAAAGGCCTTTGATCAGATCCAGCAAGGCTTAAATGAGTGATAGTAGTCTGCAAGAAGTTTTAAATCTAGTGATCATTAGCAAAGACTGATATGCTTTCCCATTTATGAAAACAGAATTGGCATTAGCCTCTAGCCATTTTTTAATGGTCTGGAAGAACTCCTTAGAGAATCCTCTTGCCTCCAAACATTCCATAATGAAATCCCAGTTTACCATATCATATGACTTCTCTAAATCAAGCTTATAGATCACATTGCCTCCTCTGCAAGGTCTCTCCAAGTCCTATAACAGTTCTTGAGCTAATAAAAGTTGGTCCCCTATACTTCTCCCTTTCACAAATGCGGCTTGATTTATGCTAATCAGCTAAGGTAGGACCAGCTAAAGTCTGCTCACCAGAATTTTACTTACAATCTTACTGATTACATTGGTAAGACTCAGAGTTCTGAACTGACTCCAGCAATTTTTAATAGAAGTCTTAGGAATGAAAACAATAGAGGAAGAACTGAAATAGTTAGGGAGAGAGTGTCCTTTAAAAAAATGTTGAATAGCTTGAATTACCTCCACCTTAATTACTCCCCAGGATTTTTTGTAGAAGTCTGTAGTGAAGCCATCAGGGCCAGCTGATTTACTGCTATCTATGGACTGTAAAGCTCTTTGAATCTCCTCCTCCCTAGGTATGTCTGTCAGATTTAAGTGGGAAGTGTACTGATTTCTTTCAGAAAATGAAGTTTTAAGTGGGAAGTGTAAGATAGCACGTTCAGCAATATCCTCCTCCCTAAGCCAAGTACCATTCTGATCTTTAATGCAATGAATAGTATTGCACTTTCTCTGGTAATTAATGCAGGCATGGTAAAATTTT
>NW_018165361.1:122333-129739 GCF_001263595.1 Phalaenopsis equestris
CAGCAGGATAGGAAATGTAATTGAAATCACCTCCCACAATCCATGCTTTATCAATAGAACCTTAAATGTTCTGAAGGGTCTCCCACAGTTCAGTTCTTGTTGTTTTAGAGCTTCCTGCATAAACAAAAGAAGCAAATCCATCCATGCCATCGGTACTAATGCTCATATGAAAAACTTGCTGGTGATTAACTAAAATAGAGCACTTCATTTCTTTCCCGCATTAAATCCAAATTTTGTTATTAAGGTTAGTGAAAAGGTTGAAACCAGGGAACACTTTATGAATTTTCTTAGTGTTGATATGAACCATAGGTTCCAAAATGGCTAAGCACCAAAATTTGTGTTTTTTGTTGAGGTATTTGAGTCTTTTTAGAGATAAGGGGTGAGCAATCCACCTTATGTTCCAACATAGCATATTGATCATTGGGAGGGGGGATAGATAGAGGGTTGGGATCTAGATCTAGTCCTTCCCCTTGGTTTGTTAATACTTCCTCTCCTTTGGGTGCTAGGATCTTCATTTATAGATAACTCCTTTTCCTTTCCCTTTTTCAGTTCTTCTTGTTTAGAATTTCTTTTCTTTGTTATTTTTTGGTTCTGACATTCTAATTCCAAGTCTTTATTTAGTTTTGAAACCATAGCTTCAGTAGGGGAGGCCACCTTCACTCTAGCCACATGATCCCTTGTATTCTTAGAAGACTCAATAGAATCCATTAAGAGGACTTGAACTGAAAGGTTCCCACTTTTAGTTCTACCTATCTCCACAATCTCTCCAACCTATTCCCTCTTCTTAGCTAAAGGGGTCACAACTTGCTGAGCCTTGGGAGTAATATGATCAGTAGTTTGATTATTTGTCTCTTCTATTCCTACCACATTAGAGATCTGTTGGTGAGCTTCTTTGTTGCTTTCTCTCAGGAGATGGGTGTTTTCAATATTCAATTCCAGTTGTGGGCGAGTTGTCTGCCTTTTGTTAGGAGGATTTAGCCTGTAGCATTTCTACCTAGTGTGCTTAAATATTTTACATTGTGCTGGCCTAGCTTTGTTATGGGTAGTAGCATCCACCTTCAATGGTGTGCCTAAAGTGCAGCCAATATTAAATAAAGCATTTAGTTTGAAAAGATGCAATGGCAGTTTTGGTAGCTTGAACCAAATTTGCACTGTAGGGGGTTCCTGAGAAGGGTCATACTCAGAAGTCCATTTTAAAATTTTCATTTCAACACCAGCAATAATTATTTATTGTTTAATAAATTTTCTTGCATAGTCTTCTTCATTTGTCAGCTGGATAAGGAGGTGTCTGCCATGCAATAATCCTAGCTTATAATCATATATATTCAGGGATTCAAAGTATTTCCTCACAGTATTTCCTCGTATTTCCTCACAGAATCCATCTTTGGGTGACCCAGGCTAAATTTTCCAATAAGTGTGAACTGAACTTCTAAGTTCAGTTCAGCAAGGTCTTGTTCTGAGAAGGTAGTAGCTGGTTCTCCATCCTTTGAGCCCACAAGATGGATACATGGGGCAGTACCCCTGCCAGCAACAGTATTATGAAAATCCTAAGGAAACACTAAAAGATCTGGATCCACCAAGGGGGAAGAGGGTTTTCCTACAACCCTAGCATAGGTTGCTTTTGTCCTTTGCAAGTTTGTCTCAATTCAATAGGAGTGGCCATAAAAAAACCACCAGCTGCACCCCACAAGGGTGCTCAACAAGTAGAGGAGAGAAGAAATGGAAAACGAACTTCCAAGCCTGTTCAGCAGCAATGGAACAGTAAAAATAGATCCAGCAAAGCCAAGCAGCTTGAAATGCCAAATCAACTTCTTGAAGTAAAAGCAAGCTTCTTCCCTCTAGGAAAGAGAAACTTATGGCTCCTTACATGTTAATATATAAAAGGGGTTACAAAATTGGTGAAACTAATCCCTCCCAAAAGAAAAGGAAAAAAGAAAGTGCCTACTTGCTCTATATATATATGAACACATATATATTAGCTACACAAACCAATGGTATGGACATATATATATATATATATATGTATCTCAGTAGATTCAGAAGATTGTAAGATGCATACACAAGTTTAAATAGAAGATATATATATATATATATATATATATATATAAGCCATTACATAGAGTGAAGGTAAGGCATAAGTAAACTACCACCATGTGAAAGAAAAGCTAGCTGTGCTGGAGGGATCATTCCTACAGAAACCAGTTCAGTATTTCTTTTCATGGATGTCAAACAGTTAACTGGGTTATTACCTTCTCTAAAAATCTGTTGAAATTTCATCTCACCATTGTTCAGAAGGACCTTAATCTTGTTCATCCACCTAAGAGTATGCCAAGGGGGAGCCTCTTCTTCATGAAGTATCCTTATACAAGTGTTATAGTCAGATTCCATCAGATTCCACAATTAACTTTTTGATGTTACAATGATAAGCAAGCTTTATGGCCCAAAAAATTGCTATCATCTCCGTTTTCAGGGCATCCTCAGCCCATGATGGGGATGAAAAGTATAGGATACAATGCACTTGGGAGTTTCTAAGAACTCCACCAAAACCAGAAGACTCCTTAGTGAAACTCCCATCAGTATTGACCATGATCCAACCAGCAGGAGAAGGGGTCCAGAAGACCAAAGTAGGCTTACAGGTTGGCTTGATATTCATATTAGGCACCCAATTGATGAAGACATTGAGGAACTTTTGGTATTTAACAATTTTTTGCATATAGGAAGTACAATTGAACACAACAGACTTAATCATAGGTTTAGTGTTATCGAACTTTTTTTGATTCGTGCACATCCAAATGAATCATGCAGCAATACAAGGAATGACTATCAAATTAACTTCTTGCCAGTCCTCCCAACATCTTAGAAATTTATCCCAGCTGACTTTAATAGTATCAATATTGAGTTGGTTCAGCAACTCAGACAAAAATCTTTGAGAAAAATCACATGAGAAAAATAAATATATTTGGGGAAAGGAGCATCTATAGGCTCCCTACATGTATAATAAAACATGAGAATACAAATCAAGGAGATAATCCAGGTTCCTCCGAAAAGAAAAAGAAAAAACCAATGGAGCAACCTATTGAGGAATCCTCTCCAACAAAGCAAAATCTAAGCATACCAAAATTACATGTATAAACCCCCAAGCTAACTAAACAGAGATTTTGAATGAGGTGCACAACAAACTGTAGATGTCCAGCAAAAACCTAATGAACTTTTGATATGGAACCCAACATTCAGTTATGCAATCTTAGATAAGGTATTTGAAGTTTGTCCCCATTAAGTAACAGATGGAGGGGGAGGCAAGGAGAAGTGGAAACCTCAGCATGATTTTAGTTAGCACCCTCAAATGCCAGAAAGTCAGCTGGCCTATTAGCTTCTTTATGAAAAAAAGAGAATTGAATCTTAATCTCAAGACTGAGGTTCTTTATCTTATGAATCCATTAGTTTATGTGCCAAGGGGATGAAAAGTTTTCAGTCAACAGCTCCACCAGGAGGGAAGAGTCCACTTTAGCTATAATCCACTTCCACTTGTTTCCCCTGGAAAATTTTAGAGCCCAGTAAAGTGCAGCAGTTTTTGTATCCAGTGCATCTTCATTAATATAGGGGGCCTGAAATAAAGCAAAGTATGTCCTGTGTGGTCTCTGCAGATCCCCCCAATTCCAGCTTTCTTGTTGGTGAAGCTTCCATCAGTGTTGATTTTAATGTAGGGGTAAGGAGGCTTCTCCCATCTTACCTTGATGACCTTCATCTGTTGCAAATTAATATTAGGCAAGACCTTCAAGATTTTAGGGAATTTCTTCCAACCTATTAGCTTGTTTAATTATGTCAGGCAGTTAGACACCACAAAAGCAATATTTATCCAACTGTCCTCATGCTTCACCTTGTTTCTGGCATTCCAATGGAACCAGGCAACAATGAAAGGAAATGGCATTAGTTTTATCTCCTGCCAGTCCTTTAGACAGTCTTTTATGTTACCCCATCCAATATTGATCAGGCGAAGATACATGTTTGAGGTCAAACTGTTCCAAACCTCCCTAGTAAATCTGCACTTGAAAAATAGAAGGTCACTGGATTCCAGACCAAGCTTGAGTTTCAGAATATCATCTATTGGAATTAAGTCATTTAGGACTCTCCATTAAAAGAACAACATAGAAGGACTTAAATATTTCTGGCAAGAGAAAATAATCAACTGGCATTGGTCCCATCTAAATAAGTTGTTATGAATATCTTTCGAAAGGCTTGACGTGGTCATGTTAATGAGATGAAGTTGATATTTTTTATTTCTGTCAAATTGGGTTGTTGAAATGATTCTAGCAGATGGTTCCTTTAGAAAGTTTTCAAAGTGTCCTCAGACCAAATATTACCATTCCAACAGACTTTAACCTGTAACGTCTCTTCCTTTCCTTCTTCCAAAGGCTCAAAATGTTCTATAGGGCACCATTTATCCTTCTAAAAGTTAATTTCTCCATGGCCCATCTCCAAAATGAGAAGTTTTTCAATGTCTTCCCTAACCTTAAGAGTCTGGATTCATGTCCTGGAGTCCCCCAATTTCTTAGTTACTTCCCCAGGATGATCAAATTTGCAGTATTTGGCCTACATGAACTTAGCCCAAAAGCTTTAATTTTGTCTAAAATTAATCCAAAGTTTACACAAGCTAATTTGTTGCATATGGTGTAATCCTTTAAATCCCAAATCATCAGCTTCATATGGTTTAGCTACTTTTTGCCAACTTGCCCAGGCCATTTGTTTCTGGTTCCCAGCCCAAAGGAACCTATTGAAGGTTCTTTCCAGCATCAAAGTGGTGCTTCTTTTCATTGTTGCCACTTGAAGAACATAAAGAGGGATAGAGGTTAGGATGCTCTTTAGTAGGGTGATCCTTCTACCATTGGAGAGTTAAGAGTTGGACCACCCGTGGAGAGTGGAATTAATCTTGTCATTAACCTCATCGAATTGAGTCAGTTTGGTTCTTCCTCTAACCAGTTGAGTGCCCAGATATTTGAAGGGAGTGGTCATGATTGTGAACCCAATGAAATCTAACATCCACTGCCTGAGTGGTAATGGGACTCTCTTCCAAACCAGGATCTGACATTTGTCCTTATTGACTTTCAGCGCTGACACCTGATGGAATTTTTGTAAGAAATCATGAAGGTACTTGGTAGCTGACTTAGTGGCCCTAGTAAAAATAAGAATATCATCAGCATATATAAGATGACTAATGTCCATCTTAGATCTATTGTGATAAGAATTAAAGCTTTTTCTTTTTTCCTGGCAATCAATGAGTCTGGATAGGTAATCCAAAACCATAATGAAATTAATAGGGGAAAGAGGGTCCCCTTGTTTAAGCCCTCTAGTAGCTTTAAAGATAAGCTTTCCCATTGATGAATACATAATTATCCTTAGCCTCCAACCATCTTTGAATGATCAGACTTTGAATGATCAGTGAATGATCAGACAGAATTCCCTGGAAAAACCCCTAGCCTTCAAGCATTCCATAATGAAATCCCAGTTCACCATAAAATAAGCCTTCTTCAAGTCTAGCTTGTAAATTGCATTACCCCCTCCGCAAGTTTTCTCCCAATCCTGTAAAAGTTTCTGTGCCAGAAGTATGTTGTCCCCTATGTATCTGCCTTTCACAAATGCTGCTTGGTTTGTGATAATTAATTAAGGTAGGGTCGGCTGAAAATTGTTCATCAGAATTTTGCTTACAATTTTACTTATGACATTTGTAAGCCTCAGAGTTTTGTAATGGCTCCAGCTGACTTTGATAGAAGTCTTAGGGATAACAACAATGGAGGAAGCACTGAAATAATTTGGTAGAGAGTGTCCTTTGAAGAAGTGGTGGATATCTTAAATTAACTCCACCTTGATGACACTCCATGCTTTTTTATAGAAATCTGCTGTAAATCCATCAGGACCTGCAGATTTAGAGCTATTAATGGAATTTAAATCTCTTTGAATCTCTTCCTCCTCAGGCATGTAAGTCAAGTTCATTTTAGCAGTGCACTGATTGCTTTTAGTAAACAAGTTGCTATGTACATGATCTCTATTAATGTTGTTTCCACTCATGAGATTCTGGCAGTACAATACAACACTTTCAGCAATCTCCTCCTCCTGTCTGAGCCAAGTTTCATTCTGATCTTTGATGCAATGCATAGTGTTGCACTTTCTCTGGTATTTAATGCGTGCATGGTAGAATTTAGTATTTCTATCCCTTTCAGTAAATTTAGTTTTAGCAGCCTTTTGTTTAAAGAATTGTTCTTGAATTGTTCTTGTCAGTGTTCTTGTCAGTTCACAGCAGTTAAAAGTCTCTCATTAGCCTCTAATAAAGTAGCTTCATCAGTCTTCCCTTTTCTGTGCCCCTCCTCCAATTAAAGCAGCTCCTTTTTAGCCTTTTCCACCACCTTCAGAAGATCCCCAAATGTATGCCAACTCCACTGTTTGAGAGCTTTTCCCACCTTCTTTTGCTTTTTCCACAAATTGTTGAAGGGGTCAGGATGAGTGTCATTCTTCCAATTGTCTTTGACATTCTGCAAGAAGTTCTTATCTTGAGACCAAACATTCAAGTACCTAAAAGTACTCTTCTCACAAGTAGTTTTTGGGCCAATAGAGGTCAATAAAGGCCTTTGGTCCGATCCAACTAGGCTTAGATGTGTGATAGAAGTTTGCAAGAAATTTTGAATCTAGTTATTATTAGCAAATACTCTATCTAGCCTTTCCCACATATCCTTCCTCCTCCAAGTGAAAGAAGGACCACTAAAACCAAGATCAAATAATCCAATTTTTTGAATATTATCATTGAATGTGGATATAGTGACAGGATTAGGAGATCTACCCCCTTCCTTTCAGCAGAAGAGGAAATGCAATTGAAATATCCTCCCACAATCCATGCTTTGTCAATAGAACCTTGGATGTTTTGAAGGGTCTCCCACAGTTCAGTTCTTACAATTTTGGAGCTTCCTGCATAAACAAAGGATGCAAATCCCTTCATGTCATCAGTGCTAATGTCCATATGCAAGACTTGAGTGTGGTTTAATAAAATGGAACACTTCATTTCTTTCCTGCAGAAAACCCAGATTTTGTTGTTGATATTTGTGAACAAATTGAAGCCAGGGAAAACTTTGGCAATTTTCAAAGTGTTTAGGTGAACCATAGGTTCCAAAATGGCTATGCACCAAAATTTATGTTTTTTTGTTTAGGTATTTGAGTCTTTTTAAGGATAAGGGGTGAGCAATCCCCCTTATGTTCCAACACAACAAATTAATCATGGGGACGTGGGATGGAAGTAGGGTTGGGATCTGGATCTAGTCCTCCCCCTTGTATGTTAAAAGCTCCTTTTCTTTGGTTGCTTGAATCTTCAATTATTTGTAACTCCTTTTCCTTCTCCTATTTCAGTTCTTCTGGTTTGGAAT